>NC_052481.1:1047376-1095928 GCF_009730915.1 Dioscorea cayenensis subsp. rotundata | reverse complement strand
TTAATTATTATATTATTACACCATTAAATATTGTTAAGTATTGTAAATTTATTGTTAATTACTGTTATGTATTATATACAAATTAATAATAATTATTAGATGTATATTTAAGAATACTGAGTGTCTCGATTTCTAATTTAGAGAAGTTGATAAAGAACATATTCTATCTATATATATTTCAATAGTTTTTTACTTATGGGTACTTATATTATTGTGACAAAATTGGTTTAATTAGCAATGTGGACCTAGAGTTGCACATGACTCACATGCACAATATTTTTGAGTATCAACCCCTCCCAATCGTGCTTACGAGGTTTTCTCCCGGAAATTAGAAGCTCAAGATAGGTGATAAGAAAAAAACCCACCACATAATTAAGTGTTTCCGCAGATGCAGTATCTGGGATTTCTCTTAGCTTTCTAGAATATAAACAAGTTTTCTAGAAGTTGGCCTCCAAACCAAAAACACTTTAAAAAATATATAATTACCACGGGTGGCTTGGCGGTCAAAAATACAGACAAGAATATTAGCCACATTTTTGACAAACAGATGTATTATTTTTCAAAAAAAAAAAACAAAATTTAAAAATAATTAATATTAATAGAGAGAAATGTATATATAATCAATTAAAAAATAATTCTTAAATTAAAATAAATATTAAGGAAAATCAACCACCAAAAAGCCAAAATCTTTGATTTAAGATCCAAGTGTTGATGTGATCTAGACCGTCCACGTTTTCTGGATATAAACGTAATTTTAAAGTTGTTTCAGGGGTATCAAGGTCCAAAATCCTTTTTTATAAGCTAGGTTTTGCGAACTAGTGGTTGTCTCTGTTCTCAAGCTCGAGCATTCCCAGAGAACAATGGCGATGCTGCGCGCTGCTTCGAGATCGATCCAGCTCTCTCTCCGCTCCTCCCTCGCCCTCAAAGAATCTCTTGCCTCTTCGCCCGCACCCCTTCCGCTTCTCTTCGCTCGCCACTTCAGTGACAGCCGCTCCCGTGATGACTTCCCTCCTTATCGGTGAGAAATCCTTGAAACCCTAGATTTATTCTCGTTTTTTTTCATTGTTTTTGGTGCTGATTTGATTTCCGGGAGACGTTATTGCTAGGTTTGAGCCGACGACATTGCCGATGAACCGGGGGGTCCGAATCGTGCCGGAGAAGAAGACGTTTGTGGTGGAGGCTTTTGAGGAGAGGGCCACGCTCAACGAGAACATTGTGGTGAGACTTTTTAACTAGTGTATCATTTGAAGTTTTTTCTAGTATTGTTTTATTTGATGGTATGTGTATTTGATTTAGTAATTGCAGTTCAAGGTTTTTCTTTTAAGTATATATATCTATATGGTGGTTCTCCATTTGATGAGCTGAGAAATTCTGAACTTGTGTTTCTGATCTGTTTCTGAATTGAGAATGCTAATTAGATGCAGCAAAACCATTTGCAATGATAGAAAAGGTCAAGTGTTAGGAGCCTGTGTTGTTGTATTGTGTGCAGATAATTACAATAGGGTAAAATATACCAATCTGGTCTAGTTCACTTTTCAATAACCTAATGAATTGGTTTTTGGTTGGATCCTTGGTAAACATAAATTAGAGCTGAGGGAATCCTCAGGGGAGGTTTAGAATTAGTTGTCAGATAATGATTCTTATCACATTGATGTTAAGGCGCTTCCCTAGGCCGCAGGCGCAGAGCTAAACCTTCTTAGTGCCTCCAAGGGTCTAAGTCAAGGCACTTTTTGTCAAGTGAGGCTTTTTTGCGTTTTTTACGTCTTTTTTTTTTTTTTGAAGCCCAAGGTGTAAAAAAAGTGCACATGCTTGAAAAATTGTTAGTTTTTTATTGTTTAAAAGAGCCATAATTTACTAGGCATTAGTATTTGAAAAGTCTATAACTCTATTAATAGAGTAGAATTTAATAACTAAGCAATAAACATTTCACTACTTTATACAAATCCTCATGGATGACTATAATTCTAAATTAGGAAAAGAAGATGAAAACATGAATTTAGAGTTTGACATTAATGATGATGATTATTAGCTGCATATGATTTTAGAAATAGAATTTTGACTTTAAGATAAGAAAAGTTTGTTAATATTAAAGTTTAAGGCTTTGATACTTATATTTGTCTATGACTCTTATGATATACCGTATATATCTATATATATATATATATTCTTTATGTGTATGTAGCTTACTTCAATTAGGCGCTCATTTTTTTTTACACCTTGCGTCTCGGGCGATATAAGGGTCCTAGTGCCTCGGGTGTGTCTTGCGCCTTTAACAACATTGATATTGATGTGACACAATCAATCGCAGTTATTGATAATTATTATTATTTTTTTCTCTCTCGGTATTTGTTAAGAGGAAATATGCTCTTATAGCAACTTATATTATGTGATTTTAAATCATTGAGAATGGTTTGGGAATAGCTATCTGCATTATACCATATTTGCACAACTTATTCAGTGGGATAAGCATAACAAAACTGGTAGCTAGGGGGGTGTGTGTTTGCGAGTAAGATGATTTTCATGAGCTTGAGTTCAAGTGTGTTTATTTGGAGGTAGGATGACTTTTGGAAACAGAGTTCATATGCTTTGTTGGTTGTATTGGTGGAGGTTTTGGTAACGACTGCATGTCTGGTGCGGTTTTATTATTTGTTTAGGGCTTCTTACATGTATATTTTCTAAAAACCTGAAATTTCATGTGGACTATCAGAAACTTTATTTCAATTTGTACACCTAAAATTTGAAATTCTTAGATATTTATACCCTGAAGTCCAATTAACTACCAATTATAATTTAATAATGATAGATTAAAATAGGTGAAATATCTCTTAGAGCCTTTATATATACATCTATAAACATTTAACTTTTTTATATAACTATATAGGCTATATATTTACCTTTTGCATAAGGTTCTATTGATGAGTTATAATCACGTATAAAAGCAAATTTATGCTTAAACAGATACTAAATTTATCACTATGATTACTATATTTAATTCTTTATGCACCTAAACAGATACTTAAGAGAATCTAAATTTCAATTATTAAGTAGGGTAAAAATAACTTGATAATCTAGTGCAATAATCCATCCTTACCTCCCAAAGGGGTATGTATGTATAATCTTGAATTTCAGGGCTATATATACAAGGAGACATTTTTGTTGATATATTTATAATTTTGGGTTTTTACATGGATATATATGCCCCAGGAAAAAACAAGGGGCGAGACTGAGAGGCTTGGGCTTGCCGGTGCGGGCAGTTTCAAATCCATGAACTTCGTACGGAACATCTTGCTCTCGGAGAAAGATGAGCAATATTCATGGAAAAAGAACACAGATTTTGTCCACGTCTTACTGATAAGACCTTCGTGACCGTGACAGATGCTAGGGGGAATAAGAAGACTGAGGCTCCGCAGGTTGTTTGGAAGAAAGAAAAGGGCGGTCTCGTCTTTCTCGAGTATGCTGCTGAAGCAACTGCGGAACATGTCGGGCGATCCGCCAGAAAGATGGGGTTTGAAGTCAGTTGTCATGAAAGTGAAAGGATCTACTTTTATCAGGAAAAAGAATAAAGTGATCTTGAGCTGGAGAGAAGGTTTTCAAGGTGAAGGAGCAAGAGATCAATCTCAAATTATGTACATCCACGATGTGACCCAACTTCCACATAATGGATGCCGACTCCCCAAAAAACGTCGTGTTTAAATAAGGGAGTACTTATCTTATATTTCTTTCTATTGAGTATAGATCTTCTCTTTTCTCTCCCAATGTGGGGAAGGTTTCTCTCTTCAGCACAACACTTAATGGTGATGCATGACTTCATTACTTCATCCTTTCACTTACTTTTTTTTTTCTATAACGAAAAAGCGGTTATGTGGATATGATCTACCCAAAAAAGAGAAGCTCAGCGAGCCAATGGCTCAATGGTTCTCACCAACCTTGAAGAAGTGTCTAGAGAGGGGTGTAGAAAAGAAGAAGGTTCACAAAGATGGTGTCTAGTCTGGATTCTTTGGTCATCTTCTTGCCTTGGAATACATTATACATGACCTGCCATATTGTAGTCTACTTGTTCTATCTTCTGTGAGCTATGATGGGCTAGTGGTATAAGTTTTGTGGTCATGGTCTCGATGAAGCGGACGGGAAATGCTAGCCTTCGTTCAACTGCTCTAGCCAGGAAGAACTGAGAAAGTTGGTAGTTGAATCTAATAACAAAGTTGAGGGTGAAGTAGATCTTGTTAATCTTAAAGAAAACTGAGACGCAGACTGACAACGTTCAAGAGCCAACAAGTACAACAACAACAACAGATGTTGTGGCCTCAGAAGAAGAAGAAGAAGAAGTGAATCCTGAATCCAAATCAACTGAAGAGAGTAAACTAGAAGAACAAAATTAACATAGTTTTTATACTTATCTGCATGTTAGTTTGTGTGTGTGTGTGTGTCATTGCCAATATTTGCTTTGCATGAATGTTGTTGCACTATTGAGACAGTGAAGAAGGGGAATGAATTATGTCCTGCATGTGCACCTGAAGTTCTATCATTTTATAATTAATGATTTTCAACTTTTATTATTATTATTATTATTATTATTATTATTATTATTATTATTATTATTATTATCTATATATATATATATATATATATATATATATATATATATATATATTAGATCAAACGCATTTAATATAATTTGGATTTTCTTTTCCTTATAAAACTACCAGAGATTATGATGCTAAATAAATCAACTACTATAATAAAGAAGAGAGGAGACATTTATATGCATGCTACTTAGCCTACTTACAAGATGCAAAATAAATTCATAATATAAAACATCAGGTAAATAAACAAAAATATAGGTCTTTTTGGTATCACACCCAAAAAAATGGGAAATGGGAAAAGTTATGGCTAATTTGCTTATGTAAAAAATCATATTTATTTATATATTTTTTTATGATTTATATATATATATATATATATATATATATTTATTAGAATTTTTTTTTAACAACCATGGCTAAATTGTCTATCCTTAATCTTTGAATTTGAAGGAATTCGAGTGCTTGATATGTGATTTGAAAGGAAAATGAATTATATCCTTTTGTCTTGAAAGTGGTTTAAGTTAACAAATTAAACTTAATAAATATAAAAATATATATTTTTTATGAATCAATTTTATCAATGATTTTTTTTTGTCTAAATACCAGATTTTTTATGTAAAATGTTTGTGTTTTCTTGCTTAAAATACAAATTTAAATTTTATCTTGTACAAACAAAGACACAGATAAATTGAAATATTAATTCTTGATATCTGTCTGCATTCATCAAAAATATATATGCATGCAATCAATTTACGCAAAAACTTCACTTCGCTTTACCTTGTGGTAAATATTTATATAAAATTCTTTTAACTTTGAACAGCTATAAGGAAGAAACTTTATATAATACACAAATAATTTCATCATTTTATAACACATGCAAACAAATCCTTTTTTTTTTTTTATATTAAACTACAACACTACTTTTCCAAAGCAAGTCTTATAACTCTATAAGTAAACAGCTCTTTCTTTTTCTTTCTTGAACAAACAAAACAAATAAAAATACAATAAAATATTTATCTCCAGAAACACTTGTGAAAAAGACAAGAGTCAGACAGAAAGACAGTTCTCGATTTTTTTTCAATGAAAAAGAAACAAAAAAAGAAAGAAAGAAAGAAAGATGTGGCAAAGAGTGCTGTCCATGTGGTTGTGTCCCCTAATGCTCACTATCTCTCATTCTCTCTCATCTTGTCTTCAATTAGAGTTAAAAACAAGGTTTTTTTTTTTTTTTTTCATTATTTATATTTCAAAGTTTTCATCATATTATTTCACACCTTTCTAATTATTTTTTGATCTTATGTTAGATTTGAGTTAATTGAAATTTAAGTATAAAAATTATTTTATTTAATTTTACATAATAAAATTGATGATCAATTCTTAACTAATTATTTGGTGATGTACGTCGAGAAAGATATTTTTGATTGCATATATAATGAAACTATTATTCATTGTTTTCAAAATATGAAAACTCATAAATGCCAATAATGAATTTATTCATGTTAATGTTTTGTACTAATTATTTATATAAAAGATTTTAACTAGTTATGTTATTTAACTTGTGTTATTATATAATTTTAATTGTATTTAAAATTGGATTTACAAAATTTTATTTATACATTTTATAAAAAAATTTTTAGCTCCGCCACTAAGGCTAGAAATCAATTTTTTTCTTCACTTCCCTTCACTTTACCCTATGGTAGATATCTAATAAAAAGTCTTTTACTTTGAACATCTACAAGGAAGAAACTTCATATGGTACACAAATAATTTTATGATTTTACAACACAAGCAAACAAATCCTTTTGTTTTTTTTTATTAAACTATAACACTACTTTCCAAAACAAGTCTTACAAGTAAACAGCTGGTCTCTAGCATACAAACAAATAAAAAAATACAATAAAAATATTTATCCACAGAAACACTTGTGAAAAAAAGACAAAAGAGCCAGACAGAAAGAAAGATCTGGATAAATGAAAACGAAAATTAGATGTGGCAAAGAGTGCTGTCCATGTGGTTGTGTCCTCCAATGCTCACAATCTATCCCTGCAAATTATTAAGCTGTTCACATGCTCTTCAGTCCTTTCTTTAACCCCTGCTTTTATTTATTTATTTATTTGATAAAGAAAGAAATACATTTGAAACTTTCTATAATAAAAACAATTGGTATAGTTTAGATTTAAAAAATCTAATAAATATTTATTATACAAATAAATAAATATAATTAATTTTTTTAGTTATTAATACTATATTTAATATAAACAAAAATTTAAATATAATAAAAAAGATTTAAATTTTTTAAAGCACTTTTATAATAATAGATTACTCTCTCCATTCTTTTTTATTTGTCATGAATAACCGAATCTCACATACCAAGAAAGTTAGTTATTTCACATAATTTAATAAAAAATTAGTTATCTTTCCAAAATTTCCCTAATTTATATCTTCACATTTTTCTCTCATATTAAATTTTAAGAAAATAATTGAATAGAGAATATTAGAGTAATTTAAAAAAAATAACAAATATTTTTTGATTTAAAAATAACAGATAAAAAGGAACATGGGTTTATGATAGATAAAAAAAGAATGGAGGGAGCATAGATCTATTCTAATATTATGTAATCATTTTAAATTTATTGGAAACATAATTTGAATTAAAACCACTTTTTTTTTTTCAACTAGTTAATATTCTTATAACATTGAGTACGGGTGAGTAAAGTTGGCCCATGCTTAATGATGATAGTTTTTGTAATTGTATTTGTGGCTCTTGCTTCAAGAGAAAAATAATTGCCTTGCTTTTTAATCTATTTCAATTCACTCATATAATCACATTAAATTAAGACTTACCTTTCCCTTGTTTATTTTAATTCTTTACCCCAACAAGCATCATGATGATATATTGATATTAGTATTTTTTTTCTGCTTACAATTTTTTTTAGTTTTTTAATATCTAAAAACATTTGATGATAGCCATTAAATTATAATTTAATAATATTATTTATTATTTTTGATGATATGCAAAATTTATTATTAATTATTATATTATTACACCACTAAATATTGTTAAGCATTGTAAATTATTGTTAATTACTGTTATGTATTATATACAAATTAATAATAATTATTAGATGTACATTTAAGGATTATAGGTGTCTCGATTTCTAATTTAGAGATGTTCATAAAGAACATATTCTCTATTTATACTGGAAATGAATAAAAAGTCCCTTCAAAGTTCAGGTATTCACAAAAAAACCCCATAACTTTGAGTATTTCCAAAACGTCCTTTTTTCTGACAGGTTATTTTTCAAACCTGTCTGACATAAAGGTGATTGATGTTGACATAAAGGTAACAGATGTTAACTGGGCTGACTCTCAGTTTTTAAACGAAAACAACAAATTTTAAGCGGAAACCCATAATTTTAAGCAGAAAAGTCAAATTTTAAACACAAATGTCTATATGTTAGTGAAAACTTATGTAGTTAGCGAAAATACCAAATTTTAAGCGAAACCCATAATTTTAAGCTGAAAATCAAATTTTTAAACGCAATGTCGCTATATATTAAGTGAAAAACTATGTGGTTAAAACAAAACACACTACATATAAATGTGAAACTATATATTTTTAAAGTGAAGTACATGTAGTAAAAATAGAATAAATTAACGGAGTAGCTGCATTAATTGAAAAGTAAACGCTAGGATTGAAAAGTAAAGCATCAGAGAGAGATTGTCCCAGTAAATTCAACCATCGGGAGAGTCTGTCAGGATGTTTTGAAACTTTCAGGGACTAAAAAATAATTTTCTCCTATTTATATATAAATATATATATAAATATATTCAATAGTTTTCACTTGTGGGTACTTATATTATTGTGGCAAGATTAGTTTAATTAGCAATGTGGACCCAGAGTTGCACGTGACTCAGCCACAATAATATTGGGGCCATGCTTCAAAACATCACACTTTTGCTTCCATTATCAAAGCACATCATCTTTATATTTATCATTTAATAAATGGTATATATTATTTCTATGTAATCGATATTGTTTTAAAAATGAATCTAATCTTACCCAAGGTGTAAATTATTGAAAGTAATAGTATCTTAAAAAAAAATTTAACACTAGAGTAGCAGCATATGTTGGTGTTTAAATTTAAATCACCTTGACTTAAGTGCACAAAGATAAAGATATCTGCATAAACAATAATGCAAATTATGTAAGAACACAATATATATATATTTTATATAATTATTATAGGTTAAAATCCCAATTAAATATATTATATAGGTTTAATTCAACCAAAAATTTAAATTAATAAAAAGAAAAACCTAAGTTAGTATATTATATTTATTTTTTTAAAAATTAATTAATGTGAGGCTATAGATTATTCTAACGGGTGAGTTTTGATACATACTAATCTATTAGATTTAATTAGATGGATTTTTTTATAACATATATATTTTTTTTTAGTACATATGACAAGAACATATATTATTAGGGGCACACACATAAACATAAAAATAATAGTAGCTTTTACATGTGCTCTCAAGACTGACATAAAAATTAAATTACAAATGTACTCCCTTAAACGCTTGGCACCATTAAGTGGTGTTTGTTTTAAACCATTGCAATAAAACTTTTGCAAACCAAACCTTATCTAATAGGACAATAGTGCTAAACCAAAAGCAATTTGGTTCCTCTTTATAACAACAACCTAACTCATTAATTTAGTGACTACAAGATAAAAAACAACAAACAACAACAACTGATCAACTTTGCTAAAACCTTGTCCCGAATATACATCATCCATACGTCTCATAATCTCATTCCATGATTAACAACACAAACACCCTCACAAACAACAAAACAACATCATAATCTCATTCTAATAATAATAATAATAATAATAATAATAATAATAATAATAATAATAATAATAATAATAATCTAAGTCTAAATCCTATTAACAAGAGCGAGAGCATTACTAGTGACTTGAGCCACTTCAACAACCTTCTTCCTAACAGCGGCTCGAAAGCCGGCTTCATCGGCGGCGGCTCGGCGAGGCAATTCATCAAGACAAGTGTTCTCATCAGTGAGAGCAGCACTAACCCAAGTCTGAACGTTACTAAGGTGCCAGCTAAAGGCTTGGCTTCCAGCTCGGCCCATATGGCTCATCTCTTTCATAGAGCTACGTAGCCTGTCAACACTGTCGGCTAGGGTTTCAATGCAGTCTTTAATGGCGCCGGATTGGTGGGAAGGAAGGTTGGTGGAGGAGATGAAGGAGGAGACGGCGTGGGCACGGTCGGAGCTGACGGAGAGAGCGGCGTTAGCTAGCTGGCGGTGGCTGTGGTGGACGGTGGAGGCGAAGGTGGAGAGGCATTGCATGCAGAGATCTGGGTAACGTGTGGTGCTGCATGACTTGCGGATGAACTCTGTGTCTTTGCATGATGATGATGATGATGATGATGATGATGATGATGATGGGTGTTTGATGGCATTAATGGTGGATATGGAGAAGATTAGGAAGAGAAGAAGGAGAAGATGGAGGAGTGATGATGGAGATTGAGATGATTTCATGGTGGATGGTACTGGATGATGGTGGTGGTGGTGGTGGTGGTCTCTATGTTCTAATTAAAAGGGAAAGAGAGTAATGGAGAGAAAGATTGTTATCTATATATATATATATATATATATTTATAAAGTAAGGTGGGGAATGGTTGATTTAATTTAATTTATTAAATTGAGCTGTGTTTCTTTTAAGGGGGCGTTTGGTTCACAGTAATGATATATTACTAGCAGAATGAGATTACTAGTAGTAATATGATCGGAATGTTATATGCCCTTGGGAATGTTGTCAGTAATGTGAGATTACCAGTATTTGGTTGAGAATTTATATTACTCGTAATCTTTCATTACTTATGTTTGATTAGTCGTAGTAATCACCTCAAGAATATGTTAAATTTACTCAAAAATACCCTTACATATAAAATTTTGAAAAATATAATTTAAAATATTTAGATAAATAAATAATTAAATTATAATATTAAAAATTATTTTTCACAATTTTTTAAAAATACCTTTTGTATTTATCAAAAATACCCCTACGTATAAAATTTTTTTAAAAAAATATAATTTAAAGTATTTAAATAAATAAATAATTTAAATTATAATATCAAAAATTATTTTTATAATTTTTTTAAAAATACCTTTTGTATTTACCAAAAATACCCCTATGTATAAAAATTTGAACAACTTAATTTTCAAGTATTTAGATAAATAAATAATTAAATTATAATATCAAAAAAATTATTTTTACAATTTTTTAAAAATACCTTTGTATTTACTGAAAATACCCCTACGTATAAAAAAATTTGAAAAACTTAATTTAAAGTATTTAGATAAATAAATAATTAAATTATAATATAAAAGATAATTTTTCACAATTTTTAAAAATATATTTGTATTTATCAAAATATCCCTACGTATAAAAATTTGAAAATCTTAATTTAAAAGTATTTAGATAAATAAATAAATAAATTATAATATTAAACAATAATAAAGGAAAATAAAAACTAGGGAGTGTAATAAGAAATTAGATTAAATGAGTGGGGGTATAATTGGAAAAATACATGTCGATTACACCAACTTTGGTAATCCTGGATGGACACTGCTTTTATGGTAATGCTGATACACCCATTCTCTGAGTAATATTTCACTATTGGCAATCTTACATTACCATCAACATTACCATCGCTATAAGATATCAAACACGTAGTAATCCGAGAGATTACTGCAGATTCCCAGAATGTTTGCATGTATCGCGAACCAAACGCCCCCTAAGTGTTGCCAAGTTTGGTTGATGATAATTTATTTTTATTTTTAATTTTAATTTTTATTTTTTATAATTGTTTCGTGTGTATAAACTAATAATATCTTAGTCTATTAATATTAGATTCTTTACAGATAATATTATGTTTTGTAAAAAAAAATAATTTGAACTACTTTTGCAGTTGACATCACAAGTGTGCTAAGAGATTAATTTCATGTTTTATATACCTTCACATTGACTTTATCTATATTTCATCAAATATATATATATATATGGTTTGGGGTGTGTGTATATATATAAATTAGGGTGGGGAATGGTATGATTTAAGTTATATTATTAAGATGAGTTGTGTAACTATTAATGTTGTCAAGTTTTGTTGATGATGACAAAAAAGTTTGAAAGTAAATTGAAAAAGAATTATGAAGAAATTTTAGTAATATTTATCTTTTTTTTATTTATCTTGGAAGAAAAAGAGGATGGAAAAATAAAAATTAATTTACATTTAATATAAAAGTACATAAGCAAATAAAAGTTCTTTTTTTAAGAATGGTTTATTATATTGTTAATGACGGTTTTTATATATGAATGCAATCAATATTGTCCTTAAAAAAAAAGTTTTGATAACATTTCAATAAAAAAAGAATATATATTAAATTATCAAAAGCAACAATGAAGGCTTTCTGTACCATTTGCCGACATATTCCTTATCTTAAAGTCCTCGTGATTCGCACTCAATATCAAGTCTAGTGAAAGAGTATGGTAAATAATTAAACTCAAACTATATATGCCTAATGATTCATAAAAATAATAATAAATAACATTAAATTGCATATATTTCCCCTTGAAAATCATAATTTTATGAATTTAAAATAATATACATTTTATTTTATTCTGAAGTGAGAGAAGCAAGACCTTCTCAATTCATTGAGAACAAATGCCGTATTTTAATATTTTCTAAATAATAATAATAATAATAATAATAATAATGCATTTTTGTTGAGAATAATACATTAAATGTAATCTCATTTTTTTATTTATTTTCTTGGTTATTACTTTTTTAATTTTTTTATATAATAAGTTAATGATCATGTGCTGTAATCCATGGTTAACTGAAAAAAATACACATACACATACACACATATATATATAGGGGGTCATTTGGATCAGCATTATGCATCGGTGTCACTGAAAATAATAAGTAATTCATATTACTTATAACATAAATATTATGACTTATTCATTATTAAAAATAAACTTATAAAATTACTGTTAGGAATTTAAATAATAATATTTAACAATGTTTCTTTAATTTGAAACGTATGAAGTTATTATTCAGTCAAGTATTTTACAGTATTACTTATTTTTGTCTTACATTTTAAAAATAATCAATGCAATTTGTGTATATTAGAAATTTTATTTATTTTTTTCTCCATCAATATTGATAAGTCTCAAATAAATTATGGTCTTAACTCTTACATACATGAATTTTATTATGTGATTTGTTATTTACATGGTAGTTTAGGTCAATGGCAACGATGAGTATGTTTTTTTTTTTTTTGGCCAAATTACCAAATCAATATCCATATGGCATTTTACTTAGCAAGCACCTCTTTAGAATGGCTAATTCATGGCATTTTACTTAGCAAGCACCTCTTTAGAATGGCTATGTGAGCCCTACCCCTTAATCAAATCCTAGACATTGCTTTTATCTTTTAATCCTAGCCGTTGGTTTTACTTTCAATCTTAGCCATTGATTTTGTTTTTGTTTAGTTTCAAAACCTAACTGTCTCTTCGGTTTTTTTCGGTTTTTAGATCATAGGGGGAAAAAAAGAGAGAGAGACTTGCCTCGTCTCTTTCTCTTCCTTTTCTTGAGTGGTGTCGGCGACGAGGGACGGGAGTAGGGTCTCATCGTCACGGATTTCATTTCACTGTTATTGTTAAGGTAAGGTTCTGAGTTTTTGTTATTGCTCTTTCTTATTCTTGTTTGTGACATGTTACTAGTTCGGGTTAGGATTTGGTGAGAATTGATTTGATTTTAGTTTGAGGATAAAATTAAGAAAGTCCCTCATTAGTACGAGAGAGATCTCTAATTTATTTCGAAGATCTAGAGATGGAATTTGGAAGAAATCAGAATAGAAAAATTGTAGATCGAGATTTTGTTTAGCTTACTACGAAATTTCAGAATTTTTGGAGTAGTATCCTACAAATTATAAATTTTTAGACGCAGGTGACGCGGACAGGATTTCTGTTCAGCCCTTGAACAGTTTTTGATTATTTTCGTAATTGTAGGTTCTGTTTTAGATTTATATTTATATAAGAAAGTTATATAGGACGATGTTATATTTGACTCTGCAAAATTTCAGAATTTTTAGCAATGTAAATTTTGAGATATGAGCAGATTTCTATAGGTGTGCTCAATACTATTTCTGCAGAGAACATTACGATTGCTTAGACAATTTGATGGTCTTGTAAATGGAATTTGGAGAAGAGTAATATAACAAAGTTATATATTTTGATGTTACCTAATTACCTGAAAAATTTCAGATTTTATGCATCTGTAGTTTGTGAGATATAGCCCTATTGGTATAAGTTGTCTCAGATGATATTTCTGTGCATAGCCTGAAGAATTATGGCCATTTTTTATAATCATGAAGATTGAATTGGATAAGGTAAAAAATAGGAAAGTTGTTCATTTCTGAGTTATCTTATTGTCAGGAAGATTGTATTACTTTTGAAGTTATATGTTGTGAGATATTTTTTATTGCAATAGGCATGTTTATAACTGTTGGTTTACATAAGTATGATTTTTAATACTGGTGGCTTAAATTATGTAGGTCTCAAATTATTGTGAGGTTTGGATATGTTTTAGATGAAGATGTCTAGTTTTCTCATAAGTTTGAAATTTTTGATTTGGGTTAGAATTTGCAAAGCTACGCTGATTTTAATCTTAAGGTTTGTAGGTGAGTTGGTTATTGGTCTTGACCTTGGTAATTTTGTTAGTGTTTGATTTGTTTTTGCATTCGTGTGAATTTTAGAATTTGTTTACTTGTAATTCTGATGGGTTATTCCCAAATTAGGACTTCCTGAGAAATACTCGATTGGTGTAAGAATTCAAAAATATGGTTGTTAATCAAGTAAGTATCCTACATATAAATCATATTATATGTATATACTTTAGTTTTCTGAACATCTAAAAATTTTGAGAAAAATAATGATTTTATGTATTTATTTATATTTTGAATTATTTATTTATTATTATTTTTGGAATTATTTTAAATTATTTTAAAGTTCCGGTTAATGATATTTTATTTTGGATTATAATTATCTGAAAGGTTTAAATTATTTATTTACATTTGGATTACTTAATTTTTGAATTCCAGATATTTATTTACTTTCTGATTAATTACTATTGTGTTTTTCTTTATTATCTGTTCATGTTTGGATTCAATTAACTGGATTATTTTCATATGATAAAAATGGGATCATGTGACTGCAAATTACTTGCATTTTGCCCAGTATGAATTTTGATAGTTTATTGTTTTGTGAACATGAAATATTTTGACAAAGTACTCGTAGTCCCCAAACTAACTTTGCAATAACCCTATCACTGGGGGTTAAACACTGACCGTGTCGACATGTACTCTGATATAAAAATTATAGTTTCCCACCGCTTTCCGTCGGTGAAGAATAACGACCTTTGATAAATCTGACTCGGGTCACCGAGGGTAAACTTATGAGTTCTGATATTCTGGCTCGGGTCACCGAGAATAAATATATGAGTTATGTTATTTTGTTTTGGCAATAGTTGTTTGGGGGACCTATATGTTTGGTTTTGACATCTATGTTTATTTGAAATAAATTTGATTTCTGATTTTGATTTTGATAATTTTTTATTTTTGCAAATGATCCCTATAATTTTTTAGTGGGTGCTTACTGGGCTGTCAAGCTCATAATTTATTGTTTAATATCTTTTCAGATCAAGAGTAGAGTTGAGTGGCGGATAGCTTAGCGGGGATCGTTAGGCAATCGTCGAGTATTAGCATGTATTAAGTCCCGTTTTTTTTTGTGTGACTATGTTTTATTTGTATAAGTTTATATTGGTTTTTGCAATCCACTGAGTTTTATTCTTTGTTCTGTTTTGGATCAGGTTTTGAGGCCTTGTATGCCTACATGGTTTCGGCCTTGTAGGTGTACGGCCGTTTGTCGGCGTCCCAGGTCCATAGAGCTGGGTTCGGGGTGTGACATGCTAATTCATTTGGATCGATATGATGCTTCCTATCTAATAAAACCTTGAACTTTAATATTATGTTAGTGTTGAGGGTTGAGGAGAAAAAGTGAAAGAAAAAGAGAGTGATGGAGAGTCAATGTTCGCTCTCCCCATGTTTGGATATATTTTTTTAATTTACTGAAGAAAAACAAATAGTTAATTCTGATCTTTTGAACCTTCTAACATCTCAATTTTTTTTTTGCCTTCCCTCCTCGATTTGGAGTGCTGGTGAATGGAAAACCTCTTAAAAATTTTATACATTTTAAAAAACTTTAATACCCTTAATTTTTAATTAATTATATAATATCAGTCTATAAGGTATTGCAGTTATCTTTTTCCTAGTATAATAACCCATAATAGAATTTCTTTAATTAACCAAATTAATATAAATGGCTAAAAAAACTTGAAATATAATACACACACGCACTTTCATGGTTACAACATTTTAAAATTATATATATATATATATACATAATATGTTTATGATCATGTGTAATAATCCACGGTTGACTATCATAAAAGCTTATACATACATCTATACATATCATTAAAGTAGATGTATAATATACTCCGAGATCATTTCAAAGAACAATTTAAATTATTTTATAACATTTAAATTTTTATTTATATTACTTATAATATTAATAATTGAAAAACATTAATTACAGCTAATTATTTATGCAATAAATGTTCATAAGACCTTTAAAATCTAAGGTATAAAATAGTTTTTATGGTAGAAGTTGTTTAATTATATTATTTTATATATGATATTGCCTCAAAACTTCTCATCAAATTTTTAAAACTCTGATGTGAAGCCGGGGATAATGCCTAGTATATATCAAAAATGTTGAGATGCCTTGAATTTGATTGTGATAGTAATCCTATCGAAATTATGACTCGACCCGAATTTAGGGAGTTACCCCTAAATTAGAAAAAATCAATGAAGATTTGTAGTGGGCTTTTTGGCTTGGGCCTGCCCAATAGACTGATCCATTGTGGGTTATATTATTTTATTTTAATTCGGATACATATATAGGGTTTTTTCTGTATCTGTCTATATATATATGAGTTTTTTTCTCGAAAAAGAAGAATAAGAATTTTCTATCTCTCTGCCTATGGACATAGGTCACATAGACTAAACTACGTAAATCTCTGTGTGCTACTATTTTTTTTTTTAGTTTTTCTCCATATTATTGCTATGTTTGGCATAACAAGTGGCATTAGAGCAAGGTTCCTTGAATTCAACTTCGAATTTAGGGTTTCTGGGTTTGCTGAAAAGATGGCCTCTCATAAATTCAAAATTGAGAAGTTCAATGGATCGAATGATTTCACTCTATGGAAGATTAAGATGAAGGTGATTCTGGTTCAGCAGGGATGTGCGGCAGCATTGGAAGGAGAAGAAAAATTACCAGGGGAGTTGAAGGTAGAGGAGAAGACAAAGATTTTGGTAAAGGCTCATAGCGTTATTCTTTTGAGTTTAACTGATGAAGTCTTGCGAGAGGTCATTGATGAAACAACTGCAGCAGGATTATGGAAGAATCTAGAAAGCAAGTTTTAGAAAAAATCCCTAACCAACCGGTCATATCAAAAGCAGCCTTTGTATACATTGCGGATGACATAGAATGTGCACGTGAAAGATCATCTTAACAATTTTAACCGGATTATTCTATATCTACAAGGTGTTGGTATTAAAATTGATGATGAGGATCAAGCTATCATCCTCTTATGTTCCTTGCCAGATTCATATGAGAATTTTGTTGATACTATGCTATATGGTAGAAACAGTATTTATGTTAGCGATGTGAAGGATGCTATGCAGTCAAAGGAATTGAAGCAGAAGGTTTTTAGTTCCAAAGAAGATGGTGCAGAAGCAGGTTTGATTGTTAGCAGAGGTAGAATCAAGGAACGGGATGGTAGGAATAGGGAAAAATCACATTTGAAATCGAGACATGGAGGATTACGTTATTTTTTTTTTTGTAAAGAAAAAGGTCACTTCAGGAAGGATTGCCCACAAAAGAATAAGGGAAATGAGAATAAAGAATCAAGTAGTAATGCTAGTGCATCTGTAGTGGAGAAATGAATTACAGTGATGCAAGATAATGATGATATAGCAGTGGATAGTTCTGATGAAGGCGTGGGAAGTGATGTTTTGACTGTTAGTATTTCAGGTTCTGCAAATACTTGGGTCTTGGACACTGGAGCATCTTATCATATGACACTCTCATAGGAATTGTTCACTTCTTTCAAGGATTGGAAGGGCAGTGTGCATTTGGGTGATGATGAGGAGCTTAGTGTTAAAGGCAGTGGTTCTATGCAGATTAAGATGTATGATGGAATAGTCAAAACATTTGATGCATGGTATGTTCCTGGTCTACGCAAGAACTTGATTGCTATTGGTACCCTAGCAAAACAGGGGTATAGTTTCTTCGGTGATGGTGAGCAGTTGAGAGTTTCTAAAGGTGCTCTGCTAATCATGAAGGATAGATTGCAGCATGGTATTTACTTATTGATGGGCAGTTCAGTGATGGGAATAGTAGTTGTATCTTATTCCTCGGAGCAGCATGATGATAGAACAGAATTATGGCATTACAGACTGGGTCACATGAGTGAGAAGGGGCTTGCAGTGCTGAGCAAACAAGGATTGTTGAGTGGTACAAAAATTGGCAAACTGAAATTTTGTGAGACTTATGTTATGGGAAAGTAGTGCAGGGTGAAATACAGTTATGAAAAGCACACTTCAATTGGTATTCTTGATTATATTCATTCAGATTTGTGGGGTCACTCTCCAGTTGAGTCTCATCGCAGATGCAGGTACTTTGTTACTTTCATTGACTATTATTCTAGAAAGGTCTGGGTATATTTTCTGAGATCAAAGAATGAGGTGTTTAGGCGGTTCAAGGAGTGGAAGACTATGGTTAAAAAATGAACAGGAAAACAAGTCAAGACAATCAGAACATATAATGGTTTGGAATTTTATAATAAACCATTTGATGAGTTCTGCAAGAAAGAAAGTATATTGAGGCACCACACTATACGACATACACCACAGCAGAATGGAGTTACAGAACGCATAAACCAAACACTCTTATAGCGTGCTCGATGCATGCGATTAAGTGCTGGCTTTTCTAAACAATTTTGGGCTGAAGCAGTTAATACTGCTTGTTATCTGGTGAATATATCTCCATCAACTGTAATTGATTTGAAGACTCCTCAAGAGGTGTGGTCCGGTAAACCCTCTGATTATTCTTGTTTGCGTATATTTGGTTGTCCTTCTTATGCTCATGTGAATGATGGTAAACTTGAGCCAAGGGCAATGAAATGTATATTTCTAGGGTATGCTGCTTAAGTTAAGGGATATAGATTGTGGTGTATTGAAAAATATAGAACTCCAAAATTTATTATTACCAAAGATGTTACTTTTGGTGAATTTGCTATGTTTGGCCAGAGAGATCAGGAGCTTGATAATGTTGCAGGTAATTAGGATCAGGATGCTAACCAGAAGCTGGAGTTTTAGATTGAAGCTCAAAAAGGAATAGAAGAAACTGTTGAATCACAGAGTTTAGCAACAAGGAGACCAAGAAAGGAAATTAGAAAGCCTCTGAGGTATGCAGATTGTATCAATATTGTTAATACTAACCAGTATTGTTAATACTAACTCTATTGCTTATGCCTTGGTATTAGGAGAACATATTAATTATGATGAACCAAGGTCATATAAAGAGGTAGTGTAGAGTAAAGAAGCATCAGAATGGTTGATTACCATGAATGAGGAGATACAATATCTAGTAAAGAATGGAACCTGGGAACTAGTTCCATTACCAAAGGGTGTAAAACTAGTGGGATGCAAATGAGTGTTCAAGAAGAAAGAAGGGATTCCTGGGGTTGAGCCAGCAAGGTTCAAAGCAAGGCTTGTGGCAAAGGGTTTCTCACAAAAGAAAGAATTAATTATCATGAAGTATTCTCGCCAGTTGTGAAGCACAAAATAATTTGGGTTCTTTTAGCCATTGTAAGTGCTTTTGATTTGGAGTTAGAACAACTTGATGTCAAAATAACTTTTTTACATGGGAATATGGAGGAACACATTTATATGTCACAACTAGAAGGATTTCTTGTTTTTGGAAAGGAAGACTGTGTATGTATACTGAAAAGATCTCTATATGGGTTAAAGCAGTCCCTGAGGCAGTGGTATAAAAGGTTTGATGCATTCATGGTTTCTCATGATTTTGTGCGTAATGAGTATGATAATTGTGTTTACTTTAGAATGCTTCTAGATGGTTCCTTTATATATATGTTCCTATATGTGGATGACATGTTGATTATAGCTAAGAATAAAGCTGAAATTGATAGTTTGAAGGCATTATTGAGCAATGAGTTTGAAATAAAAAATTTAGGTGCAGCCAAAAAGATGTTGGGCATGGAGATTTGGAGAGTCAAGAAAGCAGGATTGTTATATGTTTCACAAAAGAAGTACATTGAAAAGTTGTTGCAGTTTGTTTAGGTGGAACACTCAAAGTCAATTAGTACTCCTTTGGCAGCGCACTTTAAATTTGTTGCTAGTACCTTACCTAGTACAATGATTACAGGGATTACATGAGTACAATCCCTTATTCAGATGTTGTTGGTAGCTTGATGTATGGAATGGTATGTACTAGGCCAGATTTGGCTCATGCAGTTAGTGTGGTAAGTAGGTTTATGAGTAATCCAGGAAAGCTCATTGGAGGCAATTAAATGGATTGTGCGATACCTAAAAGGTACGAGTGATATTTGCTTGGTTTATGGTACTGATGGTTGTACTGGTGGTCTTGTTGGCTATATAGATTCTGACTATGGTGGAGACCTTTTTAAGATGAGATCTTTGACTTGTTATATCTTTACCCTATTTGGGTGTGTCATCAGTTGGAAAGCAACACTTCAGTCTACAGTTGCTTTGTCTACCACTGAAGCAGAATACATGTCACTGACAAAAGGGGTGAAGGAAGGCATATGGGTGCATGGTCTTGTTGATAGTTTGGGCTTGAATGTGCAGAGACCAATTATTTATTGTGATAGTCAGAGCGCATTAAGCTTGGCAAAGAATCCAGTCTATCATGAAAGATCAAAGCATATTTATGTCAGGCTGAACTTCATTCGGGATGTTATTGAAGACAAACGACTCTCCATAAAGAAAATAGCCACAACAAACAATCCAACAGATATGTTAACGAAGCCTTTATCTACAGAAAAGTTTAAGTATAGCTTGGACTTGGTGAATATCCGCACAGCATGAGGCCCTTCGGGGCGTGGATGGCAGGGGGATGTTCTTGGTTCTTGATGCATGGGAAAATTTAAGTCAAGGTGGAGATTTGTTGAGATGCCTTGAATTTGATTGTGATGGTAACCCTATCTAGATAATGACTCGACCCGAATTTAGGGAGTTAACCCTAAATTAGAAAATTCAATGAAGATATGTGGTGGCCTTTTGGCTTGGGCTTGCCCAACAGACTGATCCATTATGGGTTATATTATTATATTTTAATTCGGATATATATAGGGTTTTTTTCTATATTGTCTATAGGGGTTTTGCCTCGAAAGAGAAAAATAAGAAATCTCTATCTCTCTGCCCGTAGACATAGGTCACACACACCGAACCACGTAAATCTCTATGTGCTACTATTGTTCTTTTGTATTTCTCCATATTATTGCTCTGTTTGGCATAATAAAAAAGTTTTTTATTTAAATAACTCAAAACAAGATTGAAGTAAGGATACTTGTATGATAAAATAAAATTTTGTTTTATTTAATATATCTACATTAGAAACGATCAAATATGTAAATATGATATAAATATGTAATACCTCGAGAAACAATTGATAGAAATGGTTGGTTTGATTGAGTCAATGGAAGTTGTTAGGAAAACATATTTTTCATGTTTTATCTTTGGAATTTTAGATATTGAAATTGAACATTTCAATCAATTTATAAAATGGATAGAACAAAATAAACAATAATTTAATATTTAATCACAATTTTAATTTGTGAAACATAAGCTGGCCTTTTTTTGAAATATTGTTTTTTAATTAATTATCAAAATAGATATTTATATAATTATTTATTAAAATAGGCATTTTTTAACATTAAATTTTAGTTTTTTTAAAAAAATTGTGAGTTCCACTAATTATTTAACATTAATTTTTAAACTGTAGATCCCATTATTTTTTAATATTAAAATTTATTTTTTTGATCATGTGGTGGATCCTACTAGTATTTTTAAGGGAAAATTACTGTTTACCCCTTATGAATTTTAAATTTTCCCAAACTGCCCCTGCAAGTTTTGAATACTTCGGACAGCCTTTCCATTATTGTTTCACTTGTGTTTTTGGCTTTTGTAGGTCACTCGGGCATTGTCCATGTTGTGAAGTTCCTTCTTTGCCCTTGAAATTGGTGAGAAAAAAACCACCCAATCATATCATGTCAAACCTTTTTGTATACCTTTTTGCATTCATTTTCTCAAACAAAGTTTGGAAGACTCTGCACCTTGGATTGTTGGAGTTTTCAATTCCTCCCCCTTTGGTCTGTTCGATTTGAGTCTGCTGGTTGCCCAATAAGCTGAGAATTTCTTCTTTTCCCGGCCCTCACATTGATCATATATCCTGTGAGAGAGAGTAACAATTTATTAAAATGCAGGTTTATTATGGAGAGTTTTTGTACTATTGCTAGATACAACAGGGAAAGGCCAGTGCTAGTGTTCACAGCGCTGATTTTTTGGTAATCAGTGTTAGCGGAGATATGTGAGCTATGGGGTCTCGATGTTTCCCTTGTAAGAGTGAAGTTCATCACACTTGATGGACATAAAACAATTTGTTCAATAGAAAACAAGGTTGACTTCCAGTGCATGTGTCACGTGTACTCCTTCTTCAAATGCGCTGCAGTCGATCTAGTGGTTGAGACAAATGATGTACCATTGTCGCATCCTACTGAAAACGATTTCTTCTCGTTGTAAAGTTCTTTTCCTTTATGTTTTATGTTTACATAGTTGTAGAAGTTAATTATTGCTTAATTATCCTAGTTTTCACTTAAAAGTATATTGTTTCGCTTAATTAATCCAGATACCGCTTAAAAAATATGTTTCCGTACAAAACAAAGCAAAACGATAACTTTTGTTATCCATTTCCCATCCTAGTTTCCGTTTAAATTTATCCAGTTCCCCTTTAAAAATGTTCTTTCCGCTTAAGTTTTTCTGTTTCCTTTTAAAATATTAATTTTCCGTTTAAAGTTTCTAGTTTCCGTTTAAACGTTTATGTTTCCGCTTAAAATATTGATGTTTTCCGTTTAAATTGAAGTGGTGGAAAGAATTCAGATTTTGCGAGCATATTCGTTCCACATGGTGACCTTAACTGTGTGACAAAGTTTTCTAGGCATTGACCATTTCAGAGACTCACTTCGAAATTTTGCAATTAAACGGAATTTTGACTTCAAATTCAAAAAAAATGAAAAACACCGGGTGAGTGTAGAATTCGCTACCGTTGGTTGTCCATGGAACCTTAATGTATCAAAGGCATATAATAAGAATACTTTCAGAATCAAGA
The DNA here is from genome assembly GCF_009730915.1 of Dioscorea cayenensis subsp. rotundata. Taxonomy (NCBI): domain Eukaryota; kingdom Viridiplantae; phylum Streptophyta; class Magnoliopsida; order Dioscoreales; family Dioscoreaceae; genus Dioscorea; species Dioscorea cayenensis. The sequence goes on along the minus strand of NC_052481.1, from coordinate 1,072,695 downwards.
CAATGCACCCGCCACACACTTGCGGTGGTAGAATTGGATGGGCGACCCATTCTAAAATGCCCAAAAAATGGATAAGCGCACGAGTCATTCAGAAGCTTAAGGACTAGCCCTTGTAAAAGGCCATCGACATTCAGAAGGCATGTTACGGGAACATGATATCCACATTCCATACAAGCAAGCTTGGTTGGCTAAAGAGTATGCTCTGGTGATCCTCGACGGCAGCGACATCTCCAGCTATGATTTGTTGCTTTGGTACGTGGATAAGGTGGTTCAAACAAACCCTGGCAGCATTATGATTGTGCAAAGAGACGGTGAGTGTTTTAAACGTGCATTCTTCTCTTTTCGTGCGTGTATCATGGGATGCAAGAGGGCTTGCAGGCCGCTGTTGTTCTCGATGGTACCCACCTCCTTGGAAAGTATCGGGGTACTCTATTGGGTGCTATAGGCAAAGATGGAAACAATGGTTTTTTCCACTTCGCCTTCGGTATTGTCGACAACGAGATCGATGCTAATTGGACGTGGTTCATTTTGAAGTTAGGTGATGTTTTATACGATGAAAAAGATTATGAAGAGATAATTACATTTGTGTCGGACAGGTCTGAGGGCCTTGTGAACGCCATTGCAAAGGTCTTCCCTTCTTCCTTACATGCATACTGCCTTCGATACTTGGAGGCCAATTTTATGAAAGCCAATGTTAGACTTGGGAAGGCATTGAAGGAGGAGTGCTGGTCCATATAGTTTAGTATTACATGGCCATCCACGTCTAAATAATTCGATGATACCGTGAATGAACTGCAGGCCACATCACCCGAAGCCTATCACTGGTTAATTCATAAATCAAATATGTCACATTAGTCGAATTATCTATTCAAAGGTGAACATTGGGGCGAGATGTATACAAATGTGGTAGAGTCGTTCAATGCGTGGATCAAAGAATCTCGGCATTTACCGGTGACGAAAATGATTTACTCTATACGGTATCTGAATGTTGATTTTATTTAACGTTTAAAAATGGTTCTTATCCTTTAAACTTGTTTGTTTTATATTAAATAATGTTGTTTATGTTTAACTATAAAGGTAATCACTTAATGTCTTTTCTTATTATTTAAAAATGTTTGTTTCTGATTAAATTTCAGTGTCTTAGCTTAACAGTATTTAAGTATACGTGTTCTACATCATACAGGTTCAAGCTCATGCCCATATTATGCACCCGCTGTAAGCAAGAGAACAAATGAGAAACTTACTTATGCCTCGACATACATTCGAAGATAGAGGTACTTGTTGCGGAAAACCGAAATCTTCATGTTGGTCATTGTGTCGATGATCGTTATGAAGTGATTGACCTGTGTAGCAACTCCGTAGATCTATCAGGTAAAACTTGCTCATGTCGCAGGTGACAAGTTTATGGTATCCCGTGCAAACACGCTTGCACTGCAATAATGCAGACAGACACTAACATTCATCGATTTATCAGCGGTAATTACTTCACTGTTGACAATTACAAATTAGCGTATAAGGAAGCTATTTTCCCTATACCCGACCATAACAAGCCTACGGATGACAATCGAGAACTGCGTTTGCATCTGCCTGCCATGAGAAGGCAACCTAGGCATCCTAAACGGAAGAGGATCGAGTCGCAAGCGTCCGAGGTTCACGAGTTATGTTGCAACCACTCCCACGCGTCAGGTCACAATCGTAGATCTTCCAATGAAACTGTCACTGAGTATACATTGTAAATAAACACAAATTTAAACAGCAAAAATCTTATTTATGTGTCAATCTTTGATCTTTAAAATAGAGACTTTGTCTCTTAAACATATAAGCATTATCTTAACAATAAAGTGATTATGTTAAATAGATACATTGATATTTAACTAGAAACAGTTATATTTAAACATAAAAAGTGATTATTAAATGAGAACACTGAAAGTTAAATAGAAACAATGATATTTAAACAGAAACCACAATGTTTTCAATGTAAACATAAACGTTGATTATTAAATAGGAACAATGTGTTAACGTTGGGGGGAGAGGGGTAGGGGGTTTCTCCGGAGCTGAGGAATGTGTGTGCGGTTGGGCTGGAAGTAGGGGAACGACGTTGAGTGCGCCTTGAAGAGGTTGGCCTCTCATCTTGCCTTCGAGCCAGTGGTTCGGGAGCAATAGCATCCCTCCGGCGAGTGGCCCTAACAAAGATTTCTTCATCTGCATTCACCGCGACCAGCTCATGAAACTAACATATGTAAACAACGCAATCTCAGTGAAATCATTAAATTTAAACAATAACAAATGTTTTTAAACATTTAACTCATATATTTAAGCGATATCCCATATATTTAAACAACAAAACACTATTTTAAATACTAAAACATATTTTTAAACAAAAACTACTATTGTTAAAAGATAACGGCTAAAATTAATTAGAAACTACTATTATTAAACGATAACAGTATTCCAAACAGTTGTAAGACATTGTTCATGATTTATTACCCCCTTTCCTTGGAGAGATGACAACATGGTTTCTATCGACGCTTGCTTCGGATAACTATTTTCACCGTAACACAGCATCCTTGGGGTCTTGCTAAAACATACCTTCTTTCCAGTGCCAGTCAGCTCGTAAAATCAGATTTTCTGTGCGATTGAGAAACCTTTAAGGTACCCCTTGTTGGTCTTCCTCCCAGCGCACCTTGCTTGCACTCGAACGACCATTTGTAGAACATCTTCCATAAGGCACTTGTACATCGCTTGCTCCCATACGTATCTCCCCATGCCAGGCAGATCATCGACATAATCAGCGATCCAATTCAGAACCAAGCATGAGGTATTTGGGAAGAGGATTACACCATTAAGTACACCATTAGGAGTTTGACAGAATTTTCTTCTTTTCCCCTCTGCCGAACAAGTTGCTCAAGTGTTCTCTTGATGGAGTCTCTTTGTCTCTCGTAGGTTTTCAATTAATAACTTTGTTCAAAAGCTGAGTGTGTTTTCTTCTTCTGAAATACGACCGCGTCTCCATCACATCACAGACCAAGAATGAGAGCCACATCTTTAGTCCTGAAACTCAGCAGGCTTGCTCTGATCCTAAATTTATTGGTGTGGTCATCGTACTTTTACAACAAGAGAATCATGAAGGGACCTCTCTTGGATGACCTCCTAGTATCTTCCACTCATGTGAACTTTTAATTCAACCACAGTCTTCACTACCGGTGTCAAGTAGCATCGCCCATTAACTAGGTTTACCGCAATAATCACAAGCCTGCGATAATAAAAATACATTAAGCAGTATTCAAAACATCTTAAGAGGAAGGATAAGTTTTTTAACAGATACCTCAATTATTAAATGGAAACATCACTTCTTAAACAAATACCTCTTATCTTAAACAGAAACCACAATTCTTAAATAGAAACATCATTTTTTTTAAACTAAACCTCATTTCTTAAACGCAAATCTCATTTCTAAAATTACAACCATATCAAATTAAAGGAGAAATATACATTATACACATTTCACAAAATAACAATTGAAAAATCTCTTTCAATTTTGTACATAGACGAAAATGAAAAACAAAACAAAACCCTAGTAGATAAATCTCCCCGCAGACTTTAATATTATCCCATAAAAATGGAACCATAAAACAAATCGAAAAATCTCTCTTTATAACAAAATAGTTTTATAAATAAAACCATAATCACAACTTCTTCGATGACGCCCACCTCTGCTCAATACCTTAGATTGCAAACTGATGAAATGCCAAATAGTTGAACGAGACTTCTCCTTCGAGACACTGGTGGAAAGGAAAATTCCAGTTCTACAGAGGATGTCCAGGCACAGACAACTTCGGAAAGAGAAAAACCGAAGAGGCGAAGAGTGAAAAAAAACGTAAACGACGCTAGTAATAGTTGTCTCTTGGAATTACTCTAAAAGAAAAACCACCCACTTCCTCTCAAACCGGAAAAATGATTGCAGTGGGCATTATGGTCAAACCACGTCGCATTGCCACGACTTCCCATGCAAGAGGCAATTTCGTCTAGAAAATTCAAAAATAATTTTGTTAACCACCATTACATGCTTTGGGGGTTTGAAAAACATTGTTTTTAAAAAGAATGGATTTTTAGGGATACACAAATTTAGGGGTTGTGTTTGTGCATATTGCAAACTTAGAGGGTTTTTTTTTGGAAATTTCATGTATTTTTAAATTAAATCCCATATAATTTCAAAAAATTTCTTTATAACTAGTTTGTTTTCACTTCTACTCTCATATTTCTACTTCCACTAATTCTAACAGATTATTAATAATTTAAATAATGTAAATATTTTTCCATAATAACAAAATATTAAATATTAAAAAAAGCTTAACATGTAAAAATTACTCCCACAACTAAAACAAATTCACTTGATATTTTGAATGGATGAAAACAATTACATATATTATAAAATGATTCAACAAGTACAATATTTAGATTATATTACGACATACGACTTGGACTAGCTGGATTTCGACAAATTTTGACGACTGTGACCTTTATTTTGACATAAACTACAACGCTTTGGCTGACCGCCTTCCCTTATGTCCATCTCATTACGAATTATAGTGAATTTTGGGTATTCTTAAGGTTGTAAGATCAGCACATAGGCGTGGACCATTATAGGGGTTTCAGTATCTCTCATTTGACATTGCTTGAAATTTTTTAAGGTATATATTAAAAATTATCTCAAGTTTATAAACATTATCTACAAATTAGTGAAAGTAGAAATAAAGAAGATGAAATGGAAATAAAACTAGTTAAATTTTTTTTATAAAATTATAAAAGCTTCCATGTAAAATTATTTTTTAATTTAAAAAACTAGTAGGACCCACCACGATTTTAAAAAAATAAAAGTTAATATTAAAAAAAATAAAAAATAAATATTTTGGTAAATAATTATAAAACTATCTATTTTGGTGGGAGGTGAAAAAAGGGAAAATTACTTGTTCTTGTGATATTATAAAACGATCTGATGGTGATATTTTTGAAGTCGTTCACAAGCAGGGCAACCATGTCGATTTACGTAATAGAACTTGTTCTTGTCGTCGGTGGGAGGTGTACGGTCTTCCTTGTAACCATGCCTGCTGCGCAATCTTACAAACTGATGTAAATATTCGTCGTTACGTGGAAGGCTACTACACAGTCGCAGTGTACAAAAAAGCATATGAGAGTCCAATATTCCCTTTACCAGATCACGACAAACCGATGGATACGGGTCGACATCTCCGTATTCGTCCACCTATCTCAAAGAAGAGACCCGGACGACCAAGAAAAAGGAGGATTGAATCACAAGCATTTGGTGTTCGTGACTTACATTGTAGTCGATGCCACGAAGTTGGGCATAACAGGGCCACATGTAATGAAGTAATCGTAGACTAACTGTATCATTTGTACCCGTCTCTTTTGTTTTTTGACCACTGCCATCATATGTTGAATGATTGATACTTATATATTGCATATAAAGTTCTCGAAGTTTGTTTGACAGTACATGAATTTGATCAGGTTCCTCAATAATAAGCGGATACACGAAAAACCAAAAAACAAAATTAAAAACTAAATGTGATATATGAATAGTGAATTCAAAGTACAAAAACTGAACGGGTAACACTAAAAATTAAAGGTTTCCTAAGAATAGTAAATTCAAAGTATCAAACCTGAAGATTAAAATTGTGTACTGAAAACGATCTATGAATAGTAAATGTAAAGTATCAAAATCAGCTACCACAACTAAAAACTGGATACATTTAGCTGTATTAAAAGATAAAGTAAGTCCAATAAATACTGAAATAGTATATCCGCTGTCAATTAGCACAAAACTAGTAAATAAAAAAGTCAAATCTGAAGAAGTTCTATACAATGTTCAAGGTAAATCAAAATGTCCTATATTAACCATTGTCTCAAGTCGAGGGCCAAATCAATAGGTGCAGTGCCTCTTCACCCTCGGTTGGCTATGTGGATCTATTTGCATATGTGGAGCAGTGACTGTATCTTTGAGCAGGGGTTCTGCTGGGTCATTGCTAGCATCTTTAGTTATCATGCAGCTCCAATCATAATCTCGAAAATATCCGCGACTACCATCTTTGTGTATGGGCTCATTTGCAGGCACAACTTCTGAGTCAATTTCAGGCACCTCTTCGGCTATTGCCTCCATCTTTTGAGGGTTTCGCATAATACCATCCTCCACGATACGTGCAACATACTCTAGGCGCACGTGCGGGACATCTGATTGGGGGAGATACAACTCTTCATCATTCAACACTTGCTCCATAAACCGCATTAAATAAACTGAGCAATCCTCACTATCCATCCTTTGTTTTGGACATCCTTGCACATGAGTTAGTGTGTATGACACAGTTTCACTAATACCAAGCTGCTTCTGCAAATGTTCTTCAAACAGTGCATGCTGGAAGAAAGAAAGATATTACACACACATTTAAAAATGAAATTAAAAACCAAATTGATCAAATCTTGTTATTACCATGGCTACTGCATCTCGATCATGAACATGTCCACCGATTGAGTCATAGTGCAAGTACTCCTTCTTAACATTGTCAAGAACAAGTAAGTGATAATGTTTGTTCCACACGATTGGCATGAGGATTAATTCTATGGCGGGGAAATCTTCTACCGCAGGGCTCATCATTCTTTCCATTCCAGCAGGAGAATGTTCTTGCCTAGATAAAGCAAGGGCCATTGGGCGGGTGATTGTAGCGGTCATCTTATACACATTAGGAGATTTCTTCAAAGTATCAAGTAACATGAGAACAAAGATGTCAACTACATCGTCTGGCACCATCTGTTTGCCATCAATCAATGCATACAGATGAGAACGGGATGTGTGACCCTTCTCGCTGGTCCAGACCATTGTGCTGATGTAATATACAACAATCAATTAATTAGGTAGCTGACAATGTGATGCATGTTCATGATAGTGCACATATATGATTGAAAACTAATGTCGTATTCCAAATAATGAGCATTTATTCATAATACTATACGCTTAATGCTTAAAGTAAATATTATGTATCAATAAACATCAGTAAATATAAATATTGATTACTCTAGCAGAAAAGTGGATTGCAACTCCTAATTGCATATTTAAAATTCTAATATAGAACATTTGAACGATGTGCTTACTTGTCAATTTATCGATTAAGGAAAACACTTAGTGATAATTGGTGTATCTTTTGCAGCCGGCCAAATCCGGTAGGCCTTTTATTGGTTGGATTGAAATCGGTTCGTGGGGCAGGTTGTTCTATAAATTTCTCTGCTTCACCTTCTGTATCTCCTTCCTTGGGTATGCATATAGAGTCACCGGATTTTAGTTGTGCTAGCGATTCTATCGTATTGTCGATGTCCTCTGTTGTTTGCTTGTCCACTTCACTTAATTGGGATGGAGTTGGTGCAGCTCATTTCCTACCTCTGGGTGCTGGTGCACCTTTTACTTGGGCAACTTTTGTTGGTTGTGCAGTTTTCGAGGCACGAGTGACACGTTTATCTGGCTGAGCGATCCCTGAGCCTGAGGCTTCTTGCGATGTTGGAGGTTTGGTTGCTCTTGGCTTCGATGCCACTCTCTTGGATCTCCTCGATGGTGGAGCTGGACCAATGTCATCTGTTAATGGAGGTGGTACAACATCTTCTTTCTCGTTGCTTGTGTTCTTCATATCTTCAAGAATAGCAAGCTTCGCACGAAGAGCTATCACTTCAGCCATCAATGTTTCATATTTGTTATCTTCCATCTGTTCCCTCGCTGGACTCGAACCTGATGATTTTTTTTACTCTCTTGGTGGGCTTACTGACTTCTCACTTTCATGATCTGTTGTCCGGGATGCCTCTCCAACTTGTTTCCTCTTACCTTTTTGTTTCAATGCCTTGATGAATTTTGGTGCTTTCATTGCACCGGATAGAACCAAACTTGTTCTTGCAAAGCTGAGCTCAATCTTTCCTGAACCAGTGAGGTCAACTTCAGATTGTCTCTCTAGCATAAGCAGGGAAAACTAGCAAATACAACAACAAACATTAATATGGACGTATACACATTATTCTCCAAAAGGAACATCTAATAAAAAAACTGAATACATGTGTAAGATACTAAACTGGAATCGATATAAAAACAAGAACCGTGAATATGTAACAGTTAAATGTGATACAGATTGGTAAATATGGATACTAACGACCTATGAGTAAAAACAATAAAAATGACACAAAAGGAGAATTGTAAAAGGAAATACTCAATGGATTCTAATTTGGATACCTCTTTTCCATCCAATGACTCGATCAAGGCACTCACACCTACTTGTTTCTTGATACTGGCTTCACCATAATAGAGAATGCGTGGTGTTCTTCCAAAGTGGATCTTCTTCCCAGTCCCAGTTACTTCATAAAACCAAATTGTCAGTGCAACTGTACATCCTCGCAAATACCCTATGCACGGTTGCTTCTCTGAACATCTATTCTTCACACGAGCAGCTGCATTGGGCAAATCATCCAAAATCCACTTGTAGGTTGCTTGGGCCCATGCATATTGATCCAGCGTTGACAGGTCTTCCACATAGTAGGCTAACCATGCTGGAGATGTACATGAAGTGGTGGGGAAAAGGAAGGATCCCATGATGTATACTAGCAAAAGTTTTACAAAACTTTCTTCTTTCTTGCTGTCTTTCTTGCCAACCAGACTCATTAAAGTCCTCAACAAGCACTCCCTTATTCGGTCTACCCTTTCGTTAAGAACTCTTCCTCGAGTGTACAACGTTCCTTCTTCCTTGAGAAATCTATTGCGATACCGTCACATTTTAGTCCAAGTATCATTGAAATACCTTCAGGACGGAATTGTAAGTGACTGTCTCCCAAATTGAAGGTTTTGGTCCGTGTATCGAAAACCTGCATCAATGCATCCAATACAGTACGCTCTTGTGCTATTGGCTCAATATCCATCAGATGACTAAATGGCGTCCCCTCGGAGTAACTCCGGTGTCTTCGTGTCATCTTCTCTTTCAAGCTAGGGCGTACTCGCTCTATGAGTGGTGCTAAGTAACAACGTCCATTCACCAAATTTCCCAACTAGCTAGCCATAACTGTTCTGATTACACAAACAATACATACACATTCGGGTGATTATTTTGAATGACACTAAACATGTTTGTACAAAACTGGATACATAAAACAACCATATCCATTCCATATATTAAGTATTATATTTGAATGAACGACAAAGAACAAAAATAAACACTAAATGCTAAAAATACTGTCATACATAAAACAATTCCAATAACTCATCATTATGAGATACAGACTCACAAATATACACTTGTTTTTGATATCGGTGATTTTTATAACTAACAATCTACATCTTGAACATACTCGACAAAAATTTTTGCAAACACGTAATCTTGACAAAAATTGCATACACACATCATAATAAGATTGGAATCAAAGTGATTTATAACAAACAAACTGCAAGTATTTTGGATGAGAATCAACTCTCTTACACAACTATATACAATTTTGTTCGTTTCATCGCAAAATTAGGGCACAAAGTAATCACACTAACCAACCATTAGATGGAAATTACAAGATCACATGTTCTCGAAGAAATATAGATCATTCACCAAATGATTCCATGCTTCATTCATCATAGAATGCACAATAAAATTAACTAACCTAACATTACCCAAGAACACAAACGATTTTGGCCATAGAAATCATAGGGCTTTCATACCTGCTTGTAACGATGGCACGGGAGCAGCGAGATGGTCCAGTCAAGTGGCTTTCTTCTTTTCTCCGGTCTCCAGCGGCAATGGGTGCAACTCCGTCGAGGATGCCTTGGGAGAAGAAGAAGAAGAAAAGGTGGGGAATGATGTGACAGTTATTGTATTTTATGAGAAGTTAGTTTCTCATTTTTCAAAGCTTTCAAATCAGTTAAAACTGAATGGGCAATCAGGTAATTTCCCTTGAAAAATAACGGTGTTATTCATCAGTTGGGCTTTATATTAATTAAATGAAAAATGAAGGACTTTTAAGGAATTTGGCAAAATCAAGGGATTTTTTGGTCATATAATAATGTTTCTTGGACCTTTTGAACAATTCCTCTTAAAATAAACAATATTTAAAATAAAGAAAGCCCCATAAGCCCCCAAAATAAACTCTACCAAAACGCGAACAATCCTCCAATTTTTTTTTTCTTAATTCTTCTTTACTTTCTAATAAATTGACTTGTCTATCTAATTATTATAAAACAGTATTAAATTTTGGAAAAAGAACCTACCTTGTCCTTGTGAAAGATTCTCTCATGTTAAAGCATTTGTGGAATTTTCAACAAAAATTAATGGGTTTGGTCAAGGTGAGAACTTGAAAATAAATTTATTGAAAAATAGGGACCGAAAGGCATATCAGAATATTGCTAAAGGATTTTCTGTGAAAAAATTGCAAAGACCTATAAATAATTTTACTTTTTAATTTTATTTACTTTAATTTGAGTTGAATTTTCTCACATTTCTTGAAGGTGGGCTCCGCTCAACTCTTATCTCTTAAACACATGATTGATTACAGTTTTAATAACGTGAAAATTAATTTAATTAATGACACATAAATTAATATTGTAGATATATAATAACTAGTTATAATTATATTAATGAATTATTAATTTTATAATTTTAATTATAATAATTATAAAAATAAAATAATTAAATAATTAAAAAATTAATATTCTTGTGAGACCCCAAATTTGGTATTACAATAGTGTGACCCAAAATTTGATGTCATCCTATTCCAAACCCCAAATTTGGGGTCAAATTTAGATGTGGGTTAACCCACATCTAAATTTGACCCCAAATTTGAGATTTGAGTCATCCATTAGAGATGACCTTAATATAAACCCATCATATATTTAGGGTGTGTTTGGATGGAGGTAATAAACACTATTAGAATGGTAATCATTATCAATAGTAATTTATACCCATGTTTGGATGGATAACTATTAGAATGGGAATAGAATGTGTAGGTAATGAATAGTGGTACTGTAGAGACATATGTATTCCTCCCAAAATTGGGGGGAATGACACTATTTGGGGAGTAATGAATAGTATTAACTTTTAAAATGACACTTTTGCCCTCTGAATATTTAATTAAATAAAATTATAAACTTAAATAATTACATATAATAATTAAAATAAAAAATATTTTATATTTATATATAATTATAATAATAAAAGTAAAATGACACTTTTGCCCTTTGAATATTTAATTAAATAAAATTATAAAATTAAATAATTAAATATAATAATTAAAATAAAAAATATTTTATAGTTATATATAATTATAATAATAAAAGTAAAATGACACTTTTGCCCTCTGAATATTTAATTAAATAAAATTATAAAATTAAATAATTAAATATAATAATTAAAATAAAAAATATTTTTTATTTATATATAATTATAATAATAAAAGTAAAATGACATTTTTGCCCATAAAAGATATTTAATTAAATTAAAATTATTAAAATTATACTTTTGCATCCATGTATTTTAGTTAAATAAAAATTATTGACTAAAATTGTTAATTATAATAATTAGAGTGTAGTAACACTTTCTCTTATTGAGATTTAATTATATAAAAATTAATTATTTAAATATTTAATTAAAATAATTAAAACTAATAATAATTAAAATGAGATATTTAATTTAAATATTTAATTATAATAATAATTATTTTTAATAATAACATTCAAAATCTTTTTTTAAAAAATTATTTATGTAATTGGATTTATACATATTAGGGGTATAAAAGTAATTTTGTCATACTCTCCTCATACTATTTTTTTCATTCCCAATGAAATATTCTTCCAACCAAACACAGTTTTCATTACTATTCCTATATCATTCCTATTCCTACAGTGTCATTCCCATTCCCTATCTCATTCCCATTCCATTCCTATTCCGCAAACCAAACGCACCCTTAGTGGTTTTAATTTTTGTAACTAATGTAATAAAATCACCAAAAAAAAAAAACAATTAGATATAACTTTTTTATTTTTAAGTTATTATTATTATTTTTATCCAATATAAACAAGCCATATGTTATGATAGTCCACACAAATAAAGTTAATATTTTCATATATTTATTTTTTTATAATATAAGTATTTTATATAAAAAAGTTATTATCAATAAATTAAAATATCATTGTTTGCTAGATTAAAATTTCTATGATATATATTTTTTTTTAATATGAGCTTTTAAAGGTATCGAAGAGGAAAATTGATTATTGATCCATAAAACTCATCCGTGAGTGAGTTTCATTTTTAAAATTAAATGAAAATAATAGAGCACTTATCATGGCATGTAGTCACTTCATGTCAAATTTCTAAAAACCTCGATCATCTTTAAATCTGAGATTTTGGTCAAACTTTTTCTTCTTATCTTTTTAAGAAAACATATAGATTTTAATATGATTCATTTTATATGGTTAGTCAACAACGGCCAAAGTACCTGTTTATAGATTTTTTTTATCTTTTTTTATATGTTAAATCTCTACTGTTTTTTTTGCCGGCATAAATTTTTGTCTTTTAAGAAATATGCATAAATTACAAAATTAAAATTTCAATTTTAATCAAGAAAAAAAAAAAATGGGAGTGGAGGACAGATTACAACCTAGCAGTTTCTCACATGCCTAATATTTGAGGGGTCTCAAGTTTAAATTCCTCAAATATTAAGGCTCTGGGTTCTCAGTGAAAGACTTGTGCACTAACTCCTCTCTAGAGTTGCAAGAGGGAGAAATTTATTTTTAGAAGGTCAGTAAATTATCCTAATTAATGCACTTACTTGCTTATCCTTTAAATAATTGCATTTATCACATTTATACAATAAAAATTGACAGAGTGGTGCAATGTAAAATTTTATTTAAGATGCCTTGTTCATACATCAATTTTTTTTTTGAATAATAGGCGATAAGCGTCTTTTTTTATGAATAAACAAGACCGAATGAACCTGAGCTCCTAACAGTACAGAGTATATACAAAGAAAAGAATAATATAAGAATCCAGCGGTTATAGATGTATGAGCAAAGACGGAGGAACAAAGATTAACTGAGGATGATTTAAACCCTACTACCTCTCTTTTACACTTTGGTGTCATATCATTGGGCTATCCAATGGTTCACCATACATCAAATTTCTTTTACAGGTCTTTCGAAAAGCTATTTCAAACTATATCAGCATTGATATTTGTTGAAAAGTCTCTCTTTGAAAATACTTTCGCTTTTGTGCACCACGATTATTATTATTTTTGTGTTAATTTCCAACTCATATCTGCATAATTAGAATTTTCTCTCAATTATTTTCCTATCTTGAAGAATATCACTATGATCAAAACACTACAATCGTTTCTCTCGTATCTATCTTTGTTCCTTGTCTATAGAGTTCTCTCAAAAATCCCTATAAATACAAGCCAATAGATTCATTTGAACTCACATTTATTAATTGTTCTTTCCCTAGTTTTGATAAATAATCATGTATGTTACACACATGATGTCCATGATGCCTAAGGCTTCATTTCTCCCTTCATTCTCTTCTTTTGCTTCTCCTCAACTTCCAGACATCATCATCAACCCATCAACTACCATTAGATCATGCACAAGTTCACAAAAACCCAAACAAGCAACCAGTTCTCATGGTCACTATCCTCTTCTCTCCAATGCAAAGGTGAGCTTTTTCAAGGTATATTAGTTTAATCATGGTCATTTTCTCTGCCTTCAAATGCATGCATTTTTGCATTTTTTTTTTAAAAGTTTTTCTGTAAATGTTTCTTAACTTTTTTTTTTTTTCTTGATAAGTTATATGGTTAAATTTGTAGTTAAATATTATAATATATGCACTACTTGCATTGCATAAAATAATATAAAACAAAATAAACATTTTTTTTAAAGCAATAGCTAACAATAAACTTTTTCTTTTTAAATTACCAGAGGGCTTCATTGACTCTTCATTGGGCTACATATTGATTAATAAGTACTCTTTTTTTAAATTAGAAGCAGGCTTCATTTACTGTTTATTAGGCTCCGAATTAACTAATGAGTACTTTTTTTTAAAAAATTAGTAACGAATTTCATGGCATTTTCCATATCTCCCAAAAATATTTATAAGACCAAATCAATCCAAATAATTTTTTTAATAATATATATATATATATATATATTATTATACAAGACACTACACATTGTTTATGTTTTTTCCATTTATTAAGAGGGAATTAAATCCTTGTCCTGATCCTACAACAGAGAAAAATGTTTTCATTGCTAGGTGACTACGACAGTGGCATTAGTTGATGTCACAAATTATATATATTTTTTATTTACATAAGTAAATGCATTTTGAGAATGTAAAGATTCGAACTATGAGTGGACTCCATAATTTCGTCCGTGAGTTTTTGATATCAGACAGAAATAACTTCATAAACAAGTGGTTGAAAATGTCTCTCATGTATGCCTGGTATGGTACTCAAGTGATAGATATTTTTGATAATCACTATATGGAAACTAGAGATCAAGAGGAACAATTTTGGTATTCAAAGAAAAATTTAAAACCCACTCTATTTCTCTTGAAAATTCACACAAGCTCACACATGATATATTTCCAGAAAAACATTAAAACATTTTTATATGAAAACACACAATAAATCTCTGTAAAAGTTTAGTGACTGAAATGAAACGAGCCAGCTTAGTCACACCACATGCGTCAGGTTCTCCTCAGCTGCACCGCTTGACCAGTTTCGATGCCTCGAACTTAATACAAACCTCTTGATCAACAAATCTCAGCCATCCAAAACAAACACAATCCAAGTCTTCTCTAATGTCTCGAACTTACACCCCTGTCTTTGATAGATGAAATCTTGACCACACGATCACTGGCCTAACCCTGTTGCCTGAGATTGTTTTTCCTGCCTCAAACTATGTGTTCTCTTGATCTTCAAATCCTGACCATCCATCACACTCCCTCTGATTCTTCAACTAACTTAACAAACTTTCAAACACAGGAAATGACTTATATACCCTCAACTTCTTAACTATTGACACCAGGACAAACTGAGCTGCAGCTTCACTGCTTCTTCTCTACAATTTTCTTCAGAAATTCACTTGATCTTCAATCAATTCTAACAATTTTATCTTCTATTCTTTTAATGTTTTGTTTGGTCATGTGTAGAATGATTTACAAATCAATCATTCAAAGAACATATCAATGGTGAGAGACATGTTATTCTCCAAAGAAGACAATAAGACTCCATTGCAATCCATGGTGTTAATAGACACACTTCAACATATGGGACTTGATCATCTTTTCAAGGAGGAAATTGGCTCAACTTTATCATCCATTTATGACAACTTTGCTCATCAAACACATCATGGTCATAACTTGTTTGAATCCTCTCTTTTCTTTAGATTATTCAGAGAGCATGGTCATAGTGTATCTCCAAGTAAGTCCTTCTTCTTCTTCTTCTTCTTCTTCTTCTTCTTCTATTCTATATCAACTCCATTAAATTTTATTTAACTTTAAAAATATGTATTAATTTGTAGAGATGCTCAAGAAGTTCATTGATAAGAATGGAGAGTTTAAACTAGCTTTAAGTAAGGATATAAAAGGTTTGATGAGCTTGTATGAAGCTTCACGTTTAAACATTGGAGAAGATATACTAAAAAAAGGCAAGGAGTTTTCAAGCAAGCATCTTTGGGATTCTATTGACTGGTTGGATAACAAGTCTGCAAATCAAGTGAAGGAAACATTAGAGCACCCTTATCATATGAGCATACAAAGATACAAAGCTAGAAGATATATTAGCATGCACCAAGATGATCATGAAAATGGATGCAAAGATGTGGTACTGTTTGAATTAGCTAAGTATGAGTTCAATATTGTTCAACTCTTGCATCAAAGAGAGCTTGATGCAATCCTAAGGTAATTAATTCATTTGCTTTGTTTCATGTTTTGCTTTTTGCAGTTATTGTGCAGAAGAGTTTTATAGATCACATGCATTAATAGTAGTGTAAAGTGTAAAATTACTTTAATGCTCTTAGATTAGTAGTGATAATAATTAAACATAATGCTAGATATATAAGACCTAAATAATTTTCATCTTGATTTTTGATTTTTTTATTGTAGTTGGTGGAAGAAGATAGGGTTGGCACAAGGGTTGAGCTTTGTGAGGGACCAACCATTGGAATGGTACATGTGGCCTTTGACAATGGTTCCTCAGCCACATCATTCAAAGTGTAGAATTCAGCTCACAAAAGCAATTGCCTTCATCTACATAATAGATGATATTTTTGATGTCTATGGAACCCTAGATGAACTTTCTCTTTTCACTCAAGCCATCAACAAGTAAGCATATATATATATATATATATATATATATATATATATATATATATATATAACGATAAATCGATTTATAGACTTTTTGCTTTCATTATAGTTATATATGAAATGTTAAATATTTAAAATTTACATATACTTATTTCTCATTCATGTTTAAATTAAATGATGCTAAATAATTATATGGAATCAATAATATACACGCTTGTATATACAAGAAAATTCTAAATATTTATTTTTAATAAAAAAATCTTTTAATGGTTGATATATACATAAATTTATTTATTTATTTGTAGGTGGGATATTTCCGCCATCAATAACTTTCCAAATTATATGAAAGTTTGCTTTAATGCACTATACAATGTTACTAATGAGATTGCAGAAATAACTCTAAAGGAATATGGATGGAATCCGATTAACACCCTAAGCAAATCAGTATGCATTTCGATTATTCTTATTTACATTTTATTTTATTTTTTATTCATAAGTTGTTGACTGATGTTAATTTATTAATAACATTTTTTTTTTCTATTTGATTTTAGTGGGGAATATTGTGCAATGCTTTCCTTCAGGAAGCAAAATGGTTTGCATCAAAACAAGTACCAAACAAGGATGAATACTTGAGAAATGCAGTGACTAGTTCAGGAGTTTTCATTGTAATAGTGCACTTATTTTTTCTAATGGGACAAGGCTTAACATTGGAGAACATACAACATATAGAGAATGATCCAAGCTTTGTTTCTAAATCAGGAACTATTCTGCGCCTTTGGGATGATTTAGGCAGTGCGAAGGTGTTATTATTAATCAATTCATTATTTTTTTCCTCTTCGCAGTTTTTGTTTTATTTAACTTTTATTTTTCTTTCATTTATTTCAATATACAGCAATGTAGGATTTCAATTCATATATTTTTTTTTGAATAATAGACGACAAACGCTCTCTTTATATGAATATAATGATCAGTCAAAGATCTTGAAACCCTGAGGTATGTCACGATGTATATGACGGTATGAGAATAGTATAAGAATCACGTGAATGATGATATAAATCAAGATGCGATGAACACATCTCATGGAGGGATTTCGAACTCACGACTCTCTTATACTTTTCTGCAATTATACCATCGTGCTTATCCAATGGTTGACGATTTCAATTCATTCGCACCTCATTTTATTCTCATTTTTTATTCCACATAATTTTTTTAAAGTAACAAATAATCTCACATTGGTTAATTTAAAAAAACATGTATTTGATTATATAAGATTTGATTTTCAATTCTATTAACCACAATTTTAGTTTAAATCAGATTTAAATAATATGTTCAATTTGCTTCTAATTAAAAAAAAACACTTATATTAATTAAATATTTCATTCTAATGTTTTGACTCAGATATATTTTTCGTTTTCTATGTACATTCATTTACCGATATTTGACTTATTTGAAATCAAAAAAAATATTATTTATTGAGTCATCAAGCATTGAAGTGAAATTTTTTGAAAAAACTGAATTGGTTTATTTATGGATGGCAGAATGAAAATCAAAAAAGGTTTGATGGATCATACCTGGAGTTATACATGAAAGAACATCAAGATTGCACTGCAAAAGAAGCTCGGGAACATGTGATGTTGATGATCTCCAGAACATGGGATGCACTTAACAAAGAAAGCTTCACTCAAAGCTCATTTCCTAAACCCTTAATTAATGCAACCCTCAATCTTGCAAGGATGGTTAGAGTTATGTACTCTTATGATGATAACCATCATCTCCCAATGCTTGATGATTTTGTATTTTCTTTATTACATCACCCTTTATAAATCAAAGTTTTACTCTAAAGAAATATTAAAAAAAAGGTTAATTAGCTAAGAGTTGTGGGTATTACTTTTAACTAATAATCCAACATTGGTTAATTGACTTAAAAAATATAAAATTTGAATATATATATATATATAGATTTGTGTCTCATTCTATCAACTTTATTTTGAAGTGACAAAAAAACATGATTTGAACTAATTATTTTGCGGCAATAAATTTTGATATTACCAAATGGATAGCATAGATAACGTGTGTCGTTCAAATTTGTATTTGAATCTTGGAGTATCAATAATTTGCTAAATCTCTTGATTAAAAATAAAAAATAAAAAAAAATCCAAATGAATTGTCCAGGACATAGTACAAAACCATATAATAGGTGTAGGTCACGCTACAATTTTGGTTCTTATGTGTGGCATGTTGTTGACATTTAAATTTATAACAAATAAATTAATTATTTGTGCCTAAAAAATTGTTATTAGTTGAGAGACTAAATTGAATATTATTATTATTATTATTATTATTAAAGCAAAAAAAAAAATCAATTGGAAAATACATAGCACAACATTCTATCATAAGTTACTGTAGTTCTGTTTTTCCAAATAAAATAACTCAAAAGGGAAACTTTTTATCTGGGTAAATTAATTTTCAATGAATAAATACTTTTAAGCCGTTAGCTTTTACAAAATTCCAACCCTTATTTTAATTTTTTAATCATCTCTTACTTATGTCAGTGTTACAGTTCAATAATTGGTTGATCTTAATTTTGGGGAAAAAATATATAGGAAATTTTCCCAAAAACTCATTTTATTTTGTTATTTTATTAAAAATCAAATTAAAAATAAAAACTTGGGCAAATGCTTGCTCTAGATATTTAGAAAGCGACATCCACATCTAATTAATATAAAGGGTAAATTACATAATTAGCCATTAAAATAATCACAAGTTCTTATATTGGTCACTAAACGAAAAAAAAAAAAAATTTCTATTTTGGTTATTTAACTTATGAATTTCTTTCAATCTAGTCACTATCACCTACGGCGTTAACGACAATATAACATGGGTCGCCATGTCATGACGAGCTCGCCACGTCATCTCAGCTTCCCAATACCACGTGGCTAAAGAAAGTTTTCTATTCTTTCTTATTTATTTCTCTTTCCTCTTCTTTTTTTCCTCTCTTTCTCAAATCCCCTGAAATTGATTATTGTGCCCAATCCAATCAACGTGGCATTGGTTAGTAGAGTAAGAGATCATCAAAATAGTGACCGGAATGGTGGTCGCGAGGATGAGGAAGTTGAAGTATGTTCATTTTCTTTTACCTCTCTCCTTTCCTCCTTTATATTCCTATATTTTATGCCCATTATATTGAGACAATTTCAATTTTCCTTCAAACTTTTTGATCTCAAAGGTTAGCATCAATCATTGTTTTGTTTGAAAGACAGGATGGAATGTTGGCCACCCACTTGATGCAGCCATGAAAGCAGGATTAACATTTTGGAAGAGCTCATTATGGCTTGTTCAGAGTCTACATGAAGAATAACATAAGCAAATGAAAGCATCCTCCACCTCACCATTCAGATCAACTCCTTTGAGGTTGCTCTGAATTCTTAGAAAGCTTAAAATAGTTGATGATGATGTTGATGAGTTTTTAAACCTCTAAGTTGATTTTGATACTTTGATTTTCCATCTCTTTTATTTTGGAAGTATATCTATATTCATATATTCAAATCCTAGAGAAGACTATTGAAGAAGGTTAAATGGCATGGAGCTAAATGGAGAAGTTGGTCTCAACTACAATAAATGTTTTAGTGCTTTATTAGTAGTTAATGTATTTTTGGTGAATGTGTGGAAGTCAATGAATGTTTTATTTTATGCATTCTTAAAGAGTTAGTTAATATCTTTAATTAATGTATTTTAGGAGTCGATTATAATTAGTTTTATGTATGGAGAATGTGGGTCATCTTTCAAGTTATGTGTGTAAGTAAAAGTCTAGCATTACATTGTTGTTGTCCAATTATAATGCAACCCTCAATCTTGCAAGGATGGTTCTTGCAAGGATGGTTAGAGTTATGTACTCTTATAATGATGATAACCATCATCTCTCCCAATGCTTGATGATTATATATTTTCCTTATTACACCACTCTTTGTAAATCAAAGTTTTATTCTAAACAAGTATTAAATAAATGGTTATATTAGTGTGGGTATTACATTTAACTAATAATCCAACATTGATTAATTAATTTTAAAAATATAAATTTGAATATATATATATAAAAATATAAATTTGTGTCTCATCCTATTAGTTTTTAATTTTTTTGGATTTACTCAAACCCAAATAATATGTTTTATTTACATCCAATGGAAAAACATCTTTTATCTTTTAAAGTTTTTCAAATCAAATATAAGGATTAGAGTTGGAGGCACTAATTAAATTAGACTAATTAAAACTTAGAGTTATATATATATGCTCTTGTTTATTTGGTTTGATAATATCTAAATATATGAAACAAAAATATCCAAAAATAATGTTTTTCAGTAGTGAAAGGCCAACGATGCTTAAGCATTTGTAAGGGGTCCAAATATAGGATAAGTGTGTGTGATATATTTAGAAAACCCGCTCACAACCTTGACACATTGGCTTGTACACATTTATCCAAATATAGGTTTACTTGCTGTACAGATAGATCACTGTAATTGTGTACTTTCTGTCCTTTTAGTACTTGCAAAATTTTTAGGTACAATTAAATCTTCATATTTAGTCGAGTTTGATTGCTCTAATCCGCGGTGTAGATGGTGTTAACTTCGTCGTTTCTTTTGGACCGACGTGGCTTTTTTTATTACGAAATATGGTGTAAAGATGCTAATGAGGTGCTAAGGTGGCAATTGGATCCAGATCCAAGACCCCCACACCTCAATATCCCACCCTCGAAGCCTGTGGAGCACACTTGCTGCCCGTCCAAAGCCCTCACTCCCCTTAACTCCGGCGAAGCCCACCTCCAACCGGCCGACATCCTCCACTCTAAGCCATCATTGGTGAAGCCATGGTTTTGCAAACCCTTCCAGATAGCCATCAACAATATGCTATTGCCCCCTCTCTTCCACTCTCTTTTCTCTTTTACTGAATTTTAGCCGGTGCTTGTGTTCACTTGCAAACGTGCCAGCAATAACAGGTTAGGTCTTTTTTGTGGACAAGCAAAACTAAATGAAGAAAGTGCTCAATAGACATCTACAGCAATTGATCAAAACTTAGATCTCCCAACACAATAGAGCACAACAACAGAGCATAATAGCTGAAGTAGGGAAACACTTCTCAGCCTACCTTTTTTCCTTTTGTATTTTTGACTCAGCTACGGATAGTGAGATGTTTTTGTAAATTGGTGTCACAAACCGATGATATGTAATACTAGCAATTTTCTTATCTGCTCACAACTACAATGGCCTTTTGGTGTGGTGTTGTTTTCGCACAATACTACTAGGTTTAATATGTATGGTAGATGTGAAATTCCAACTATGTCCAGTTAATAAAAAAATTATTTACAGTTACTTTTTACTTTAATTAATGTTATACTGAAAAATCGGAATGCTTTGTAATCAATGAAAAAAGAGTGGTTTGCAGTCAGAGTGCTTTGTAGTTAATGAAAAAACATAATGGTTTGCAGTCAGTAAACAATTAGCCCCGTTGTTTGCAGTCCCTGAACTATTCACCAAATGCTGACAAGTTAATGTTACAAAGCAGAAAAGCTAACAAAACCAAAAGAAAGGGAAAAATCAAGCCAGTTTCCCCATTGACTCAAACATACGAATACATAAACCTACATTTGAATATCCTTGTACTAAATAAAATCAATATTTGGACAAAATAATGTCAACATTCGAAGGAATTGCACATAATATACTAAGATAAGCTATGACTTTTGAAGGTGCTGCTTTGCCGATAGCGAAAATAATGGCCTTCGCTGCTAAAAGTCATGAGTGAAGGTCGTGGGTGGAGAACAATGGCATCAATGGCTTGGAGTGGAGGTTGAGGGGAGGAAGGGTTTTAGACGGACAACAAATGTGCTCCACCGGCATTGAGGGTAGGAGACTGAGATGTGGGTTCTTCAGCTGGTTGGACAAAAAGTTCCCTCTGTGCGATTCGGATTTTTTTTTTATCTGGATCCGATTGCCACCTCAGCACCTCGTCAGCATCTTTACAACATATTTCGTAATAAAAAAAAGCCACGTCGGGGCAAAAGCAACGGCCAAGTTGTTAACACCATCTATGTCGTGGACTAAAACAACATAATTCGACCAAATATGAAAACTTAATTATACCTAAAAATATTACAATGACTAAAAAGGCAGAAAATACACAATTACAAAACCTGCATGTCAATTAAACCATAAATAAATAAAAATAAAAAGTTAATGACACGAATTACATTAGATTAATGAAATATTATCCACTGGTATTCTTGATATTATATATTAGCATAAGAAGGTAAGTGTGATCTATAAAAACTTCTATTTTCTTAAATAAGCTGGCAAACAAGTGCATTGAATAACTTGTTAAAAAAAAAAAACTAATTTAAATAGAGTATTGCTTGATCCACCAACCTTACTCATTCGACTACTTTAGTCTATTATAATACATAACCATTCCTTGTGTTATTGAAAATACAGAAATCAAATTATATGCACATATACATACATAAATAAATAAATAAATAAATATATATATATACATACCTTTTTAATATCTTTTATTTTAATTTCATCTTCAACCACTCTGGCACCTCATTTAATTACTGTATCTCTTGTTTCGAATAAAAAACCAGCAGTTTATTCATGCATTAGCAATGTATGGTTCACATAGCCCGTAAGTGTTGGTACAGGTCCAAGTAAAAATCCATTATACTTTCAAATGTGTCTCACTATTTTTCCATGGGTCCAGGTGCAATATACATATATATTAGTATATACATATATAATATACATTAATCCATTTTATTCAGAAATGAGATATGGATTCAATTGTGTGTATATGTGTAATAGTATATATATATACATAGGTCAAAATATCAAAATGGTCTCTCTATTTTGCGTTTTTCGCCCTTTTAGTCACTCTAATATAAAATCCGCCTTTTTGGTTATCGTATTTAGACATTTTTGTCCTTTTAGTCCCTCATATTAACAGATATGTCATTTTAGTCATTCCAGTTCATAAACTTGAGGGACCAAAAATGACAAAAATGTGTAAATACGAGGACCAAAATGGCAGATTTTACACTTAAAGGACGAAAATGTGTAAATACGAGGACCAAAAAGGCGGATTTTATATTTGAGAGACTAAAAGGGTGGAAAACGCAAAATAGAAAAACCATTTTGATATTTATACCATATATATACATACATTCCATATATATTAAAGACTTTTTTATTTAAATAACTTAAGACAAGATTGCGAAAAGGAATTGATTTTTTGATAAAATAATTTTTTTTAATAATTAATATATCTGCATCTAAAATGAAATATGCACCTATTAATTAAGGGCGTTCAAGTACGAAATTAAAAAAAGTCCAAAAAAAAATTGGCTCATTTACTCATCCATGTTATAAAACTAAGGAAGTATACAAAGGAAAACAAACAACGACGATACTCAAGTAGAGCTAAAAGAAATAACCAACTTCTTATTCACTCCCATCTTTATCACATGTTTCTCATATCTGTATGTTATACAAGATTACAAAGTCTCTATTTATAAGCTAAGAGTAAAATGAAAAATCATATCTATTAAACTTCCTCATAAATATGGAAAGATGAAGAGACATGAGAAGATGAAAAGTCATAGGGGTTTTAGGAGTTTAGAAGATGAAGAAGTTTGGGAGGTTGGTAGTTTGGGAGATGAAGAGAAATACATTAATAGGCATCCACTTTAATTAATGTTTCATAACACTCCCCCTGAATGTCTATAGTAAAAGGAAATGCCTCATTAAAACCTTACTAGTAAAAACCCAATGGGATAAAAATCTAGTGAAGAAAAAGAGTGCATTATCCTTAATATACATTATAATTGATACATCATTAAAAACCTTACGAGGGAAAAATCAATAGGAAAAACCATGGTTAAAGGAAAGAGAGTGCATCACGTGTTACTCTTATAATAATATTAATATGCGCTTCGATGTACATCTTTGCCTCTTATTTAAAAGCTTGTCCAGGAAAACCGTAGGACTGAGGCCACGATGAAGGGAAAAGTATAGTGCTGGCTGCCCGCGCTGCAGAGAGAACATTATAGAGATCGCTGAGGCGGCGTCGCCCAATCTTGTGAACAAACGTAACACGAAAAGTTGATGTGGGTAATGCCTTAGTGAATAAGTTCTAGTGATTTTCTAGCTAGATTGTATTTTCACCGAATATAGATATCACCTTGGTTTCTCAAAATCATGGGTGAAAAATAGCGATTGATATATGTTTTGTTCGGTCACGCTTTGGTGCTATCCCTCCTTTCGATTTCAGACCCTACTAAAATTTGCGTTGTTTCGTATTATAATATTGTTGAGTACATCCTCTACGGGACAGCAAACCACAATTTTAAATATAATATGGTAACATGCCAGTCTTATGCAAAGCAGCGTGTAAACGACTTGCTTCCTGGAGTTGCAAGTATTTGCACTGATTTGGTTGAAGAAGTAGCTATAGTTTTGTTTCAGCTAGAGCGATCCTTGATATGGCGTTCACTTGCCCATATAATCACATAACTAGTTTGTGATGTGGTTTTATCTTGGTCAGGATCATTACATCTGCATATCAACTAATTGTCTTTTTGATTCATGTGTATAAAGAATAATCCCACTTATCAAATGCATTCCTCGCGAAGATAGCGTAGTATATGTTTAATATCATTCCATTCTCCATGTTGGTATAAACTGTATCTTGATAATAGATTTATAGCAAAGCTATATGAAATCTGATTATGCTAATATATATATGATACCATGAGGAAAATCTGAATTAATTTTTCAATGTCACGTTCTTTGAGGATAAAACTTGTAAAGGAATGTCATTCCGTGGGATATTCAATATTTCCTCATTTTATTTACCTTAATATGATATCTATTTGGTGGATGTGTAGAACTTACC
>NC_052481.1:1003285-1046376 GCF_009730915.1 Dioscorea cayenensis subsp. rotundata | reverse complement strand
GCATAAGGGCACGTGCCTCCCCACTAGAGAAAAATGTATACTTAAGTTTTGCAGGCTTCTAACCTTAAAAAAATAAAATAAAATAATTTTAAAAATATATTGAAATCAAAGTGAAGGAAACTGGTTGCACAAATTCAGAATCTGGATAAAGGTTAATGGAAATCATAGAAATCCAACCCAAAAAAGTAAATTTCAAAAGTTTAACAATAGGAAATTTAAATACACTGTGAAGCATAATTCTTGAAGTACTATTTGAAGAACAACCATCTTTAATTGAAAAGAAACCCAGGTGATAGTTCAAGTAGCAAGCCAAATACTAACTAAAATTACAAAGCCAATAAAACACAATTAGGCACATAGAGTATCATACACGAAAGAAGGTAAATCAATCTTTACATGCTAATTAAAAGTTATTTCCAGACAACGGGTTTTCCATAAAAAGATATTTTACAATTATGAGTGTCAACCAATGCATGTTATAATCTATCAAATTAAATTAACATACCTCTCACTTTCTTGAAGCTCCATTGAACGGAATTTCTCAAGAAGCTCATTATCACAATTTTCATTTAAAGGACCATCTTCAAGCTCATTTATCCTAGTAAAATTAAAAAAATAAAAATAAAAAATAATTAAAAAATAGATCAATACATGAATAAAAATCACTAAATCGCAACAAAAATAAGATGCAAAAAAGGTTTTAGTTACTTGTTTCCGCTATTCTATCTTTGAACCTTAATCGTCGCAACTTAAAATATATTGTTTAAAGGTGCATAATGACCATGCGCGAAGTTAGACAGAAAATCCAAAACATCTATAATAACTAGGACAGCAGAAGTTCACTCATGCAAATGAATGGGCAGCAAAGTATGTCTCTCATCTGTCTTACTTCTAACGGACCCAGCAAATGTAAACAAAGTGTGCTCATTTGAGTATCACTAGACTTCAAAAGTTAAGAACTAATCCAATGTAGCTCCAAGTTGGTGAAAATCATCACATGGTGAAAAAAACAAGTAGACTAATCTTGAGAAGTGTGATTTTGATCAGGTTAAAAGAACAAGGTCAAAAGAACAAAAGAGAAGTAAAGAAAGAAAGAACAAAAATTAGAGCAAAGAAACAACCAGGATTTAAAAGAACTACCTCATTTCCTTTGTTGCCAATACCATAGCTTATTAATATCTCTTTCCCAGCTTCAAGGTGTTGCTTTTAGCTTCCACGCAAGAACAATAAACGCAAACAAATGATTAATGCAACAAAGAGAAAATAATTCTCCTAGTATATTGTATGGGGCTTTATGACATCAATCTATCACAAACTATCCATAAAACTATTAAGTGAAGAAAGAAAATATACATTTTGATTTTAAAAATTCAAACATCTAGAAAGGACCCCACTTCAGTCTTCATCACAAATTTTGAGTGTTCATTAATTGATTAAATATATTTTAGGAGTTAGATCTAGTCATTGAATAGAAAAGGCTCGTGGGAGAATTATAGGATATTGCTAAGAGGGGTAAACAAGTTAGATTTAGAAGCAAAAGCGAGACCTTGTTTATAGTGAGAGGGCAAGGTTCTAGATGAATATCATCCAATACAATAAAAAATGACATAATTACAAGTCTTTAACCATCTTCTTGAGATAAATAAAAAAAATAGTAAGAAGAAAAACATTGGACATAATTACAAGGCAAAGGTATAATCTAAAAAGTCAAGTTGAAAATATTGAAAATATACCAAGGATGAGATACATTGACACAGGAATTCCTGTAACAGATCCTTCTCCATCAACTTCCCATGTTGCTCTACCCTTCAGACCTTGACAAAATGACACAATAAATCAATTACATAACAATCATATTAACAATAAATCCTAATTTGTAAGGTGTCCCACATTAAGCGTTGAATCAGATAAACGGAAGAATTTGTCCAATGTGATAAAACAACGACAAGAAAATTCCCAATTGGTCAAATTTCTATGACTAATATTAGTTCCAAAAAACTTGCATATGGTTAGTCCATGGTGTGCACAGTGCATCAACAAACAATAGTCATGTTTATAAGGGAAAAAAAAACACATCAATGAGGTAGCAAAAAAACTGTCTACACTCTACATGTGACTCACTCTCATCATTGGGCTAGGCCGGCGGCCCAAATATTTTAAGCTTTAGCCCAGCCCAAGCCCAAATCCGGTGAGCCTCAAGAATAATTTGGGCCGGGCTGGGTCAACCCAAATTTTAAATATGAAACCCATAGCCCAAATCATGGGCTTGGTTTTTTGGATCAATTATTGGATCGGACTAGGATCGGCCCATTAGATTCGGCTCGAATTGGCTAGCAGTTATTTTTCTTTAACTTTACTTAATTAATCTTTGTGATGATTTAAAAAATAAAAAAATAAAAAAACAATAAAAATGGATAGTTTTATTAATTGATTAGTATTATTAAATTTTCACTTGAGAAAAATATTGCAAAACCAAAATATGGGTAAATACCAATTAGATTGACACATGTTCATTCTATCATTGTATATTCTTTGTGATATTTTTTTAAAATTATTTTATTAATATTTAATAATAAATTCAATGGGTCGGCTCATGGGACAGCCCGTTGGATCAAACCAAAAATAATCCAAAAGAGCCGGCCCAATGATTTCCATATCCAATCCAAGGTTTGTTTTGGTCGGGCTTTGACTGTCCCGTCAAACATTAACTTTGGATTGGGTTTGGATCGAGCTTAAGGTGGCCGTGGGCTGGTTCATGGGCCTTGGGCCAAATGATGAAAGTGACATGTGACTTCCAATACTAGTGTATCACATGCACTATATTTTAAAAAGGGGAAGTTCAAAAATAACCCATGTGGTTTTCAGTTTTTGCAAATAAAGACATGTGTGTTTTTTTTACAATTAAGTCCTTTGTGGTTTTTTGGTTTTTGCAAATCAAGGAAAAGCCGTCAACGGCATCTGTGTTTGCTTACGTGGCAGGGCAAAACCAACTTTTCACATAAAAAAATCTTTTTGTTATGCCAACTAGATCAAGTTAGTTTAAGCCTCTAATTAATTTGGACTAATAAGGCAATTAGATTAAAGGGATTAAACGGTGATAAATAGTTAACACCTTTCTTTTTATTCAATGTCACCTAGATTTTCACCCATCTAATGAGGCCATTAGATTTTCAGACAATAGTGGAGAAAAGGGCAGTTCTTCTCTGGACATGGTTAGGGTTTACACAAAGGGGACGCTCTCCTCCGGATAGTGTTGGCCCGAAAGAAATCCAAAATTCCTCAGTGTTTTGAGGTTACTGAGCAGGTATTTCTCCCAACCCATGGAAAATAACTCATTCTCTGAAAATGGTTGATGATAAAACAAAGTACTGATCTTATCAAAAATTGGTTGATGATAAATCAAATGGTTGGTGTTCATGTTTTTCAATGTTTATTTTTGTAAGAAAATTAAATTAGAGATGATATTATCAAAGTACTGATTGAGCAGGTATATATGTATGTTATCTTTTTTGTATGATGTATAAATATGCACATATTATCGGAATCAACATGAACATGATGATTATTAATTGTGACTACTACTGAGGTAGAGCATTACTGTTTTTCGGTTTATTCTGCTAGTGATCATGAATTCAAAAAGGAATTATGATATTATAACAAAGGCATAAACATAATAAACTGAAATACTTGAATTACCACTTGTTGATATTATGTGTTAGTGGTATAATGTTTTTGGTTTTTTCACACATTGACCTTCATTTTGTACCACTTGTTGATGTTTGTGTTATAATGATCAATGTAAATTTTTTTTTGGGCTAAGTTTATTTGTGTTTCTCATACTTAACATTGACATTATGTTGGCAAGCATAGAGCTTTTGGAGCCACATAATAGCTTAGCTCTACTCCAATTTATTCATGCAAGTGATTGAAAAAATTAGACAGGGTCAACTGCACTCTTCATAAGGATGATGACTATCTTGGGAATCTCTCTGATGCATTGTAATCTCACATTCATGTCTCTCCATTCTATTGAATGTTTGTGTTTACAAGATTATTTTATTTATTAATTTGGTATTGAAATGATGAGATGATATTTACAGCGTACCAAGCAAATATCTCAATTACTGAAATTTTTTTTCATGCTGAATCTGTTTTTCAAGTTGAGCAAAGCCTGATGGTTATTATCAAGATTAGAATGTTGGATCTTTGTTGAAGCTTAATGTTCTTATTTGACATGTGCTGTAATTTATTTGACATCAAATCTAATTTCAATTTCATCCAATGTTGAAATGATAGGATTCTGATTTTCATTGATCTGACAAAGTTATTATTTCATCTAATGATAGGATTATTTGGATGCAAAGAAACCAAGTGATGTTTAATTTGTTTTTTATTTTAATTTCTCTTAATTGTTTTGTTGGTATACACTGATTTTTTTGACAAAGTTTTCCTATAGTCAAGGTTTTATTCAATGGATGTAAAATAAATGGTGTCTAAATTTGTTTCCTTTCCTTTCCTTTTGTCAGATTTAATTTGGTCATCAATTTTGATAAGCTATGGGGACATATGTGGACCTTATCTTGCACTATGGAGGAAGGTGGAGGAATGAGCAAGAGTTGGTGTATGAGGGAGGGCAAAGTGAAACAATTAGGTCAGTAGATGCGGATTACATATCATTTTTCACATTGGCAGATTTTTTTTATGGATTTAGGGTGTGAAAGGGATGGAAGAATGTGGTTTAAAATTAATGGGCTGCCTTCCACTGATGCAATTCAAGAGATTTTAAGAGATGCAGACACCAACAACATGGTGTATTATAACAGTGGTTATCAAGATAGTATTCATGTATTTATGGTTGAGCATGAACCTTCTGTGGCAATGATTCCTGCTGGAGTTGATGCAATGGATGGCAAACAGGACATGACTAAGGCTGTGGAAGGAGATAATATTGGAAATTTGAAAAATAGTGACATGAACACAGGAAATTTGGGCAAGCAGAATATGGAAAACGGCAGTTCTACCTCAGATGGAACATACCAGCCTTATGAAGTTGCAAGTGATATTGACATAAGTGATGACTCAGAATTAAATAATGCTAGTTGGATGTTTGAGGATTTTGAAGGAGATGAGGATGATATATTCAACCTAGGCTCAAGAGATGATGCTTCTGACTATGCAAGCAAGGATAAGACAAGTGATCATACTAAGGAAAAATATATGTCTGAAGATTTGATGGAAGAGTTCAATGAATCCCCACACTATGAGGATGATTTGTTTAGCTTGCAAGGGTCTAATGACGAACCAGGACAAGTATATCCTGAGTTCAATGATGATATGTATGCCAAAAATCCACAATTGGAATTAGGCATGAAATTTTCTAGTCAAAGAAGTTTTAGGGAAGCCCTAAGAGCATGGGCCATTGGAAGGGGTTATTCTTACAAGCTACAGAAGAATAACAGGACAATGATTACTGCTGTGTGTGAAAATCATTGTGGCTTCAAAATTCATGCTTCAAGCTACAGAGGTACTTCTGCGTTTCAGATCAAGACGTTCAAGGCAGAGCACAGTTGTCCAAAAAAAAATATGAGACACATGGTGAGCACAAAGTACTTAGCATTGAGGTATCTAGAAGACATAAGAGATGATCCTGAGTGGGGTGCATCAACAATGCAGAAAAGAATCAGCAGGGAATGTGGAGCTGATGTGCACATTTCAAAGTGTTATAGAGCTAAGAAACTTGCAAATAAGATTATATTAGGTGATTTGAAGATGCAATATAGGAGATTATATGACTATGCAGAAACAATTAAAAAAACAAATCCAGGGAGTCTAGTGAAAATTAAGACTTCTTTAATGGTTCAAAATAGGAATGATGAAATGATTGAAGGCAAACTAGATGATGGAAACCAATGTTGCCTAGAGAATTGATTGTATTCCAATGTATATACATGAGATTGGGAGCCCAGAAGCTAAGTTATTTTTCAGTCTTAAGGCCGTTGATTTGTTTAGATGGCTGTTTTTTAAAGACAATGATGGAAAGGGGGGCATTTGTTATGTGCCATAGGTAGAGATGGCAATGAAAACATGTTACCTCTTGCAATTGCATGTGTCGATGCTGAATGCAAGGAATCATGGTCTTGGTTTCTCAATTTGTTATCAAAAGATTTTGGTAGGCCAGAAGATCTAGGTTGGGTTTTCATGTCTGACCAACAAAAGGTTTCAATTAAATTGTTTACAGAATTTAATTTGATATGATTTGCATCTATAGAATTTAATTTAAATAATTTTTTTCTTTTTATTGATCATATGTGACTTGATATGATTTGCAGGGTTTGATGCAAGCATTCAAGGAACTAATGCCCACAGTGGAGCATAGATTGTGTGTGAAACACATGTATGAGAACTACAAACAAAAATTCAAGGGATTTGAATATAAGAAGTTGTTGTGGCCAGCTGCTTCTGCTGGGACTGAGAAACATTTTGACATACATATGGCAAGAATGAAGGAAAAGGATGAAAATGCCTATAGGTGGTGTATTCCGGTTGATTTTTGCTTAGGTGGCTGCCGGAAGTACACGTCACACATTAATTTAATAATTGATTAGTCCACGTTGGGTTGCCACCTCACCTGGAGAAATTCAACTTGTTTTCTCATCCTCGTCAGCGTCCAACTCACCATCACTCATCCTCGTCAGACCACACATTCTCTTTCTTTTGAGAGAGCCGTGACCCCGCCGGCATCTCCTACATTCCTGACTTGGAACCGGAAAAGATCTTCGCCGGCAGGACGATCTTTCATCAAAGGAATCTTCCTTCACCGGTACCGGTAGGGAAGAGACCATAACACTGCATCAACTGAGATCCGGCTAATCAAGGATGGGAGAGAGATGATAGTGGAGCAGTTCTTTCACCGGCTGTAGCAACGACCAAGAAATTGGTGGAGGAGTAGTTCTGTTACAGTGGCAATTGTTGAGAAGGGCTTCGGCGGGACATCAGTAATAGGTGTCGGTACCCAGTCTCGATACCCAATCGTAGTGCAAGATTTTGTGATGAATCGGCAACAAATTCATTGATTTTATGATGAATGATTAGCAATAAATGAAAGATTTATTAGTATGACGAATGATTTGTAAATTCGATGAGTTGATGCTTATAAGGAGGTTGCGCATCATATGTTATTGTTCTGGCACAAAACCTGTTTGTTAGAATGCCAACTAGAGAAGTTTGTTATAATTGGCATGATTCCTTTTTTATTTTTTTATAGAAACATCAGTGAGAGTGCCCAACATCTTTGGCTTAATTTTGCGTATCTTCTCCCTCTTCCATTCGTTTTCCTTCTTCTTTTCTCCTTCTTATTCTCTTCCCTTGTTCACTCTTTCCTGACTTATTCCTAGCTATTCTATCCATGGTTCCAGCTATTTCCAGTAACCTGCAACAAGTTCAGCAGGCTGATTCATCAAATTAAGTGGGAGGGAGATCACCAGCACATCACTAACAACAATACTATAATGTACAATACTGCAGAATAAAATACTGCAAAAAAAAAAAAAAGATAATACAACTCTCCATCTGATTTGAATAACACAAACAAAGTGATGACCTTAGTCATAAATACTCATTCTGCAGACATAATTACTGGTATGCAGTTAACAAAAGTTACTGTTTTATCATGTCATAAAGACAGATTCTGCAAACATAAAATGGTCTCACAAAAGTTACATGTTCCAGGAGTTCACATGCTAGACCTGATAAACCTGTTAAAGTTTACACAAAATAAAGTGCACAGCCTGCAAACACTGGACAGAAATAAAAAAAGGTAAAACATTTGAAGCAGCACTTCCTTTGAGGATGTATTTTATTGTCTTCCAGCTCCACTGCTTCCTCCTCCAGGACCTGGTGGTAACCACACCTTCCTTTTTTTCTCCCCCCCACCCAAGTTGTTGTCTTTAGATTTTTTAGCAAGTGTTGCTCCTCACAAGAATATAGGAGGTCTTCTCTGAAAGCCGCCTCTGGCCCGACTTTTGCGAGCTTTGCTTCTCCTCCTGCATTCCCAATTGTTGTTGTCACTCCCCACCACACACACACACACACACACACACACACACTTAAGTTTGAAGGATTTGAAGGTCTAGAGGTGGCTTGAGTAGATATTCTATTGATCTACACTTGAAAGGGGCATGACAAGGTTAGTGTTTCGCAGTTTTGTATGTACTGTCAGTATCTACAAAAATTCAGTTTTGATGATTGAGTATTTTCCTAGGTTAGTTAATGCATACCTTTGGTATTGACAATGTCGAGGAAGAAGCTGCCCTAGTTTCATCTTCTGCAAGATGCTGGTATGCATGTGATGAAGCAGACATGTTTCTACCTACTTGAATACTCTCTTTTGGTAGGATAACAACAGGCACATTGAAGACCTTTAGATAGCATGCCACACCAAGGCAAAAATATATCCAAGTTAACATAGGGCATCACAATGAGGGAAGCAAATTGAT
This sequence comes from Dioscorea cayenensis subsp. rotundata, assembly GCF_009730915.1. Taxonomy (NCBI): domain Eukaryota; kingdom Viridiplantae; phylum Streptophyta; class Magnoliopsida; order Dioscoreales; family Dioscoreaceae; genus Dioscorea; species Dioscorea cayenensis. The sequence continues at coordinate 1,037,881 of NC_052481.1, read as the reverse complement.
TTACACAATACCTGTTCAGCTGATGATGCAGTTGGTATTCCCACATGACTCTCGACAGGTATGTCAATTACCTTAACACAGACAAAGTTAATATAAGCTAAAGCTTACAGTATTCACATTTTCTAAGTTAGAAAAAAAACCTGTGATAGTTGTTCTTCATTCCCAGGTGTAATTCCATCTGCATTATCCCCACTTGCATGGCTGTCCCTCATTACTTCAGCCTAGTATTTACAATGGAATTAGTTTCTAATAAATTAAAAAACTCACCCCACGTATATACCTCAACAATATGCTCCTGAAGGACCTGAGGATCAATGGTCTCCATGGGGTCCTCCTTAGTGCTACCACACTAGCAAAATTAAATGGGTTATCATTAGCAGTTAAGAAATTACAAATGCATTTTTAAAACAATTTTGACTATCCCCAAAGATGCTCATAGCAAATTGTCTCCCAGTTTGAGTATTGTTCTGCATATATAAGTGTATTGAAAAGTCAGATACACATAAATTGGTCAACAAACAATCACTCATATAATAAAGCTGATGCAAATTAAAACCCATAACTTACTTGTAGTCCATGGAATCTCTTGTTGTGGCCTGCAACCCCACAAATACTGCATTTGATTGTCACTTTCTTCCTGCAGACTTTCCCCTTTGTAAATCCAGTGTCTTCTTCAAGTGGGTCTTTCCTCCTTAGCATAGGTTTCCTACCCCTGTTTTTGTTTGCTGGTTCAGGTGGAATCATGGGGCCTTGTGGACTTTTGGGCCAACAGTTAGAGCTTTGTGTTGGGTGGAGGATGTGTTCATAAGTTGCTAGGTAAGTGGTAATATTATACTGCTCATCTAGGTAATCCTCGGGTCTTTTTTTATTGTAATATAGAGATGAAATTGCATGAGGACATGGGATACCCGTTAACTGCCATTTCCTACAAGTGCAAGTTTGTGCATCACAATCAACAATGAACTGACCCTCTCTACACACAACTTGGTATTTATCCCCACCATTCCAAGTTGTTTTACATGACCAAGTAAGTTGTTTGGATTTTTCCAACTTCTTCAAAATGTTAGGGCACTGTTCTGTTTTGCATTGTCTCATTACATCTCTTCTTTTTTGGATTCTTGCCATAAATTGTGTTCTAATCATTTCATTCATGCTAATTATGCCCTTGGTTCTAGCTTCAAGAATTGTGTCATTGAAGCACTCACACATATTATTGAGTAACATATCACACTTGAATTGACACTTAATGTGTGACCTACTCCAGTGCACCAGGTCAATGTTTTTCATATAAGTGTATGCGTCAGCTGACATACTTTTAAGAGTGTCCATGGCATGATTAAATGCTGGTATGTAACTAGACCTGGCACAAGACCACAACTGATCCTTAAGGGCCTTGCCTCCGAATTTTTTCCTAAAATTTGTATGCAAATAACTCACACAGTATCTATGTTCACTGTATGGGAACAACTCAACAATTGTAGTTTGGAGGCCCTACATGGTCAATGTTTTAATTTAATTGTTTGATTCATTACAAGTCCCCATGAAGTGGTGAACAAGCAAAACAAAAAAAATAAAGAAATAAATAAAACTCCAAGTCAATGAGTAAATATGAGCATAACAAAATATTATACATGAGTATAATCATTTACAATGACAAAGATAGTTTAAATGCACTTACTTTCTGTCGATCACTCATAAATGCCCAATGGTAAGAGTTGGATATTTCTAGGTCATCCGACAGTAGCTCTAAAAACCAACGCCAGTTCTCATAGTTCTCCCTGTTGACCACTGCTCAGGCAAATGGATAGATGCAGTCATTCGCATTTATACCAACTGCTGCCAACAAGTGTCCCCCATAGTGGCCCTTCAGGAAGCATCCATCAACAGATATGATCTGCCTGCACCCTGCCAGAAACCCTCCCCTAAGCGGGGACAAGCACACATACATGGCTTCGAACACACCCTCACTGCATCTGAATTTCACTGTTGTGCCTGGATGCGTTCGAAGCAACTCTAACATCACAATACAAAAATTACTTAACAGACACAAACACAAAATTAAATGTCAAACAATAATTGTACTGGTTACTAAAACAACATAACAAACACAAAATATCATATATACCTCAATGCTATGTTTTTTGCTCTCCATGCCTTCAACCTACTGATGTCGACCTCTTGATTAGTCCTAACTGCTTGGATGATACCTGCAAGTTTCCAACTTGGATCTGATCTAAACTGGTCTATGTACTGCTTTGCTATCCATTCAGCAGTAACATGCCTGATATTGTGATCTCGGGAACATTCATGATTCAGGTGTCCTGCCTTAATTTGAATGGTGTTCTTGTCTGTATCATAGTTACCAGAAATGTGGTACGATCCAAGTCGCGAGAGGGGTACGAATACAAGAAACGATGCTTATAGTGTATCCGATACGGTGGGGGGTAGGCTTAGTTGGTACGATTAATTCGATTCAAGATACGATTGAAAATTACTTCCGAGTCGGCCAAAAGTGCATACGAATAACATTTAATAAAAAAAAGAACATTATAATTAAAGTTATAAAATGAATTAAGAAAACTTTAAAGAACTAATTTTATTGCAATTTTAAAGAATGTATAGGTTAAAATTTTATGTAATAAAATTTTATATTAGAAAATAATTTAAAAACTTATACTAGATTTAAAAATAGATAACAATTTTATCTATAATAACTTTTAAAACCTAATTAATTGTAGCGTTATCTATAACTATTTAAAAAAAAACTATTTAGATAGATTTTTATAAAATCTACAGTTAATTAATTTTGATACGCCTTTTTCATCGACTCAGATCACGTACCCAATCGATTCAGAACGAAAACGAACTCCGATTGGGTACGAGCGATCTAGATCGAAGATCGGTGGGGGACTTAGCGAATCTGGTAACTATGGTCTGTATGCATTGGCGATGCCCATAGATAGAAGGGACAATTCTTTGTACAATAGGTTTTGCATCTTGTTTTATCATTTGGCCTAAACTTCAGCACACACCTATGTTTTATTCCATAACTCTTGACTGCTTCCTTGAATTGTTTAAAACTCCTGAATTTCATGCCAACCTTGAATTGTGGGTCCTTCATGTCTATGTCTTCTTTAAACTCACTGTATCTAGGTTTGGCTGGATTGATTTCATCTTCATCCGTAGACGAGCATGACTCTAACTCATCAGATTCAGCCAAGGTTGTCAGACCCGGCCCGGGCATTGACCCGGCCAAGCCTAGGGGTCAGGGGTCGATGGGTTCGACCGGGTTGAATCGGGGTTGAACCGGGGTCAATAATAAAATATTTAAAAAATATTTTAATAATTAATAATGATAAAAATAATATAACATATATTTTAATAATTAAAAACACAATTAATTAAATATGTTTAAAAGTTTAATTATATAGATTTTGTTTTTAAAATATCTAAAATACAAATAAATTTAATATTTAGAATTTAATTTAATATAATATCATTATTTTTTAAAAATGTAAAATATTTTAAAAAACTAAATGATTCTCTCGGGACTCTCACCCGTTCTTTTCTCATGACTCAAAATTCAAAAAAATAATAAATAAATGAAAATATGGCCACTATCCCCTTTTCTCTCTCTCTCTCTCTCTCTCTCTCTCTCTCTCTAACTCTCATCCTCTCCTCGCCGCACCTCTCTCTAACTCCCTCACCTTCTCCCAGAAGACACCATCTCCTCTCACGGTCTCACCATCGTTAGTATTTTTTTAAGTTTTTAACCCGTTTGATCCGGTGGTCACCGGTTTCCGGGTTAACCTAGCGGGTCGTCGAAGTTTTTGGTCGAGGTTATTATATGGCCGAGTCGATGCATGTAACGGGACCGGCCTCATGGCGGGTTCCCGTTTTTCCCGATCGAATCGGTCGGGGCCGGGTCCGGTTTTGACAACCATGGATTCAGCATATTCAGAGACAACATCCTCATTGTCATCAACTACATTCCTGGTAACTTCTTCTTGCATCTCTGTGCCTGCCGTTGGGACTTCATCTTCAGATGGTGCATTGTCCTCTGTATCTTCTTCACTATGAAAACTGTACTCAGAGTCTTCAATATCACTTTTATTAACATCATCATCAGCATCAACATCAACATCAACATCAGCAGCAGCATTAACATCAGCATCACCACAAGCATGACCAACAGCATCAGCAGCAGCATCAACATCGGCATCAGCATCAGCATGACCAATAGCATCAGCAATCTGCTCTTCATCTACAAGTAATTTTCCAAACACAGATGCATGTTCTGGTGAGTCAGGTAAATTGTCCTCCACATCCTCCCCTTCATCAACATCAATATTTGCAGCATTTTGTAAGCCATCCCCACAATCAACTCCAATCTGAGTAGTCCCCTTGACATAAACGTTTATGTTCCTACTGCCACCCACAGATTTTGCCATTTTAATCACATCCAAATCATTCCTCATTTCCACCATCCTTACCCCTTCACCAGTAGTTTCTCTCCACCAAAAACTGCATCTTATTACATCTAATTTCATCTCCCTAGCCATCTGCAGAAGCTCTAATCTTGAAATAAAATCAGCATCACAAAAGTCCACATACCCTCCAAATCTGGCTTCATTCAAACTCAGAAATTCACCTAATCCATAGTACATGTGTATTGTGAAGTACTCTGCGATGGGCACTGAAAAAAAAAATATGAAATTTATTAATGAATTACAAATGATACCAAGCCTGCAATGACTTTCGTACAGGGGTGTCCCCACTAACCAATATATACATGCAACAATATACAAATGCAGGTGAATTATAATTTAAAGAATTATATTACATGGATGTCTCAATCATGACAACTGATACAAATAACCAAAAACCATTGAAAAAATGACGAGATCTATAAACATCTTCACAAATTCAAAATAGATCATAGATAAATTAAACAAACCCCTGCATGCAACAATAACCTCCCGGCCTTCACAGATAATGAAACCCTAATTTCAACTTCGAATTAACTAATCTTTTCCTGCATGTAATTCTAACAAAAACAACCATGAATGCAATCAATAAAAGCCTTACAATACTCCGGTGCTTCCTCATTCCCGCATCTTACTCGCCAACTCCCATCCATGGTGCGCAAAAGCTTGCTCCCGTTAGCAGAAGAAAGGCTCCGATGATGTTGGGCCGGTGATATGCTCTAATCTGCCTCTCACTTGGTCAAATGCTACAATCGGTGATGCTGGGCCACTTTCCTCTCACTCCCACCCTTGATCGGTTGGATTATGGGATGCAGCCTCCTCCTCACCGATGAAGGAAAGATACCTCTAATGAAATTTCGGACTGCAGGTGGATTATGGTACCGCCAGCGAAGTTGGAGCTGGAGTGGGGTCGCACGGCTGCGGAGTTGGAGTTGGAGTAGGAGTGGGGTCGTTGCTAGAGAAAGGGGAAAGTGGGTGGGGTCGCGGCTTTCTCAAAAGAAAGAGGAAATTGGGGCTGACGGGGATGAGTGATGGTGAGTTGGACGCTGACGCGGATGAGTGACGCCGACTCAGACGCTGATGAGGATGAGAAAACAGGTTAAATTTCTCCAGGTGAGGTGGCAACCCAACGTGGACTAATCAATTATTAAATTAATGTGTGATATGTACTTCCGGCAACCACCTAAGCAAAAATCAACCGGAATCCCATGGATGACATCCCGGAGAAAAAAAATTGATATTCAGTGATCGAAAAGATACAAATTGAAATTCAATGAGCAAAGTGAAAATTGGGCATAGTACAGTGAGCATTCAAAATTTTTACTCATCAAAACTGCTCAAAATTGAGCAATAATCGATATTGTTTCAAAATTTAAGGCATAAAAAGTGTGTGTGTGTGTGAGAGAGAGAGAGAGAGAGAACTAACTGGCTGCCCCAAGCATGAAAAGGTAATACCACCAATTGTCGCCGAGACTATCACAACAACTAAATCTGAAATTAATCTGCAATGGTGAATTCCAATAAACAAAGCTTAAATTACAAGATATAGTTCTTCTAACAACAAATACCAGATGCATCAATATCTATTGATAGAAAATCAACCTTAAATCCACTTGTAGCATAGGATACTTTGATTTGCGATTTGACATGACAAACATGTTGTCCTGCAAATTGAGAGGCCAGTGTGAAGCATGAAAATGTCAAAATGAAACTAGTTACTTGAAAGAGAAATCTTGCAAGTAGCAACATAAATCAAATGCAAATTCTAGTCCAAATTAACAAGAACTACTCATCTAACCTTTCTGTCAATCAAGGTTGTCATGTCATCAGCACCCTCATTTTCCAGACTGAAAACATCTTTAATTTGGAATGATCTAGTTGAGCTGCAAGATATTCAAAGTCAGTGGACCAAAAATAAAGATCCTTACAAGCATCAATCACAGCGTCCAACTTGGATGTTTCATACTTTGTTTCTGTAGAATCATTCTTCTTTGACTTGTCATGAGAAATTATAGCCACAGTCTCCAAAACAGCCTACAAACCATTTTGAACATCAATTTGAATTCATAGCATCCTTTTCAGAAGCAGGAATTTGGAAACACAATCCAATTCATTAGCAAAACTGTAGCAAATCACTATCAAGAACATCTTACGTGAGTCTTGTAACTAGTTGATACATGCAACATATGCATTCAAGTCTGTTGCCTTAGAGCATATTATGTGAAATCAAGAGAAAAAATTAATTTAACCGATCGAAAACAGAGAAGTATGGGAGTCTCTTGCATAAAATTTTATTATCTATAAAATAACTAGAAAATATATTTTTTACATGTCAAAAACAAGTTATGAAGAACTGCTACATGTAAAGTGAAACTTGATGGTTGCATCTGTTCAATGCCTCTAGGTATGGCAGTCTTGCCTGCATCTTAATGATCCAACATATCAAACCAACTTAACAGACACACAAACATATTAAAGGGTAGAGAGCCTGTTAAGACTCTTCAGCTATTAGAGTCCAAAATAATTTGTTCTTGACAATAAAACAAATGTTTATTTCTTCTCTAAATTGCTTAAACATCATTCATATGAGTTGTGCAATAAAGACAATTAATCTGCATTTTACTGTTCTCAAAACAAAACCACATTTTCCAAATAGAAAAAAGAGCAATCCAGTGCACAAGCCTCCCAACGGTTCAGGAATTGGTAAATCAAATATATGCAAAGAGGTGGTTTCTCCACCAAAAATCAACCCAATAGATGTACCAAGTTTTTTTGCTGTCCTCATGGCAAAGCAGAAAAAGATCAATCTTTCTAATGTAATTTAAGCCTTTTTCTCTTTTTCTTCATAAAAAGCCTACTCAACTTTTTCACATAAGAAATGTGCAGTAGTTATGGCTTGTGGTGAAGATGGTAAACGCATATGTTCCAACACTTCCTCCTCAATATAAATGTTAATACTTTATGAGACTAAGTGTGGGATATCTAGTTTCTATTTTTCACAGACTATGGAACCAGAAAAAACTGTTCACAAAGAAAATACCAATGCAGAACATAGCATATAATATACAAGGGAAGGATGAAGTGAAAAGTCACACCTACTTGATGGTCAGCTACGCTGTTGTTGAAGCTACTTGTGTCAGGCCCTGGAAAATGGGAAAAATTGTCATTTGTATAAAACCAATGGAAAACATCACCTATTAATAGATGAACAAGAGCAAAGTATAAATTCCAAATGGAATCATGATGATTTGGCAAGTGATAAAGCATAACAATATTAGGTCAAAGTTCAACATAGCACAATGTTTAAAGATTGATAAGGCAACAATGAGCAAACAGCTCAAGGTTGATCTTAAACGCTCCAAGAAACACTTGAAGTAAAGGTAACACAACCCCAGGTAGTCTTTTTCTTTCCAACCAAACGCCAAACACCAAACACCTCAAACGCCAAACACCTCAAACACAACATCCCAAACCCTTATCTTCGGGGGCCTCGTTCTCAGAGAACTCCTTCTCGAGCACTTTATCAAACATATCAGCAATGGTTCCATCCCCGGATTTCTGAGGAGCTGATCCCATTACTAGAGCACCGTAGAACTTCTCCCTCGTTGCCTTGTCGGGTCTAGCATCCACGGATTCCCAAGGGTGCATGACAGCGCATACAATCGAAAGGCCCATCAATAGCACAGCTCGCGCATCGATCGCCATCACCGCCAATCGAGAACTCCAAACACCCTAAACAGATCGAAATCGAGATCGAGATTGATAGAAAGAAAAAGAGGGAATTTGGGAAAGGCCGAGGGTTTCGTCGAGTTTGAGGAGGCTCAGCTCGGTAGGTAATCCGTTAGGGTCGGACGCTGCCACGCGTGGGGTCCACTGCTGTGCCGAACACCCGAGTTTGAGGTCGCTAAATATTGGGTCCCATTTATTGTTTTCATGACACGTGTTCTTAATATACTGTACATATATCCTAATCATTTACAATTACAGATTATAAATTTGGAATTTTTCAAATTTTGAAAATGATTCGGAGATGTGACCGTGTACATTGCATCGGCTTAATAATCAACCCATAAGTAGGGATGACAATATTTTGTCCGGACCCCCCAAACAGGGCTTTTGTACCTCTAAAATTTTAAAAACCTAAATCATAAGCCCAATTGTTTTAAGCCCAATTTTCAAAAAATTTTAAACTTATATGGTTTTTTTTAGGAAAAATTACTGTTCACCCATCGTAATTTTCAAAACTTCCCAAAAACCCCATCCTACTTTTACACACCCCGGACAGCCCTTCCGTTAGTGTTTAACTTCCCTTTTACCCCCTACCGTTCACTTCAAATGGGTCCATGTTGTGAAATCTCATTTTTGCCCTTGAAAATGGTGGGAAAAAAACGCCAAATCACATCATGTCCAACTTTTTCAAGGGCTTTCTGCTTGGTTTCTGATAGACAATGCCTAGAAGTTGCATTACATCTTATTCTTCTCCTCATTTCTCCTCATTTGGTTTGTTCGACTTCAGTTCTGTCGGTTTCGTAATACGGTGAGAATCTCTTTGTTGCTATCAGTTTGACCATTCTCCGGAAATCGGTTTCTCCAACAGAAAATGAAGTTTATTTCCATCGGATAGGTCAAGTGCACTCCATCTTCAAATGAGTTGTAGTCGATTTTGTTGTCGAGACAGACCATGTGCCATTGTCGAATCCTACTGAAAACGAGTTCATTTTGTTGTAAAGTTCTTCTCGTTTATGGTTATCTATTTGTATATTTTAAATACTGTTTAACTATTTGCTATAATTGTTTAAATATATTACAAATATGTTTAATAGTTGTCGTCTCCGTTTAACTTTATATTTAACTGTTTAACTATTCATATTAACGTGTAAATTCTCAAAGTCTCTGCGTAAAATATCGATCTTTTTCGTTTCTGAGTCGAGTGTTGGCAGGGTGGCGGTAGCAAAGGTTATGGTATCCCGTGCATAAAAATTAATGACAGATTAATTCTTGCTGCGTGTAACATAAATATCCGAACACCCGTTCGTTGTCAGTCAGTCGATCTCGGCTCACGTGCGTTTCACTTTTTTCTCGGATATGAAGCGTCAACTTGCTTGTGGACTTCACACCATAAATGACAACGAAGAACCCTTCCCATGGAGAACCACTCCTCGTAGTCCTCATCCTCCTCCTCCTCCTCTTCCTCCTCCTCATCTGCTTCCTGTGTATGATATTCGCTGGAGTCAGACAAAAATTCGAAGATCAACTCTATCTTAAAGGATGTCTCGTGGTCCTCCTCATCTTGAGAATCAATCAGCCGTAATCACGCAACAAGTTAAACTATCTTTTCTTGCCCAAGTCAGAATTCCCGCATAATTGCCTTAATGCAGAGGATTCTCCAGCGGTGGATGACGGGCAAGCAATTAAGCGGGCATTTCGACTTGGGTAAGAAAAGAAAGTTTTCACTTATTGTGTGATTACGGAGGATTCTCTAGAGGAGGGAGATCAGGAAACATCCTTTAAGACGGAGTTGATATTTATCACTTGAGACTTTTTGTTACCGTTTAAGAACCTTACGTCGATTCATATGACTATTACTTTTTGGTGTTTAACTATCGGGATCTTCACTTAAGTCGGGACCATGACACATCGATTAATAGACGTTTTCACTGAATGTGTTTGTTTAACCTTTTTAATGTTCTCACGTCATGCGAGGTTCGAGTTGACGCGCATGTTATGCAGACCGCCGTGAGCATTCGAATGTACAGACACTTGTTTCGTTCTACGAGGATCGAGTCGTGAGTGTCCAAGGTCCGAGAAGACGTTGTAAATGTTGTAAATGTTTTATTTTAAATGAAACAAGCTTATTTGAATGTGAACTTATGATATTTAATCAGATTCTCCATTGTAAACGTTTAAATATTTTAAACAAACAAACCTATTTGAGTGTCTCCTTGTGATAACTTGTGAAATTTTAACAGAGACATAGTAAAAACAATTTGGGAAACAAAGAACGGTATTGTGAACAATACAAAAAGTTAAACAATAATAAATTTACTCTTTAAACAATGACAACGGTGTTTAAGAAAATACATGAAGATGTTTAAACGAGTGACCTGTGAGAGTACCCATCTTCAACGCGATGTCGAGCGAAAGCATTCAATTTAAACAATAACATATATTTTAAAATGCAGTTAAATCACTATATTTAAACGGTTTTCACGTATTATTTACATGATATAGACTTTATTTAAGCAGTAAATCTAGTTATTTTTAAACACTATATGTATCCGTTTAAACATAAAAAGGTTGACGTTTAAACGGATACTCATGTCGAGCGATGATAATATGTCTTCATCGCTGACGATGATATATATTTCCCTTTTCTGCCCTTGGGATGGAGGGAAAAATACGATCCCAATCACATCACGTCTAGTCTAACCTCTATGCATACAATCTGCACTTTTTTTGTTTTGCCTATCTAACTTCTTTGTTTTGTTGTTTTATATCTTCTTCTCCTTCTTCTTCGTCTTATTTTTGTTCATCATTTCATTTGGTTTGTACGATTTGGTTTTCGGCCAATATATTATGGAGAGTTTTTGTGGTATTGCTAGATTCGACGGGGAGGGAAGAGTGCTAATGTTCACGACTCGGACTTCTTGGGAGTTGGTGTTAGTGAGATATGAGCGATGGGGTCTCGAAGTTTCTCTTGTCGAGGTTAAGTTTATCACACCGGATGGGTATAAAAGCGGTTTGTCGATAGAAAAGCGATGTTGACTTCCAGCGGATGTGTCACATGCACTCCATCTTCAAATGTGCTATAGTTGATCTTGTTGTCGAGACAGAAGATGTGCCATTGCCGAATCCTAATGAAAACGAGTTTTACTCGTTGTAAGTTCCTTCTCTTTTATTTGATCCAGTTGTATGGGTTCATTAGTGTTTAAATATCTCCGTCACTGGTTAACATCTTGTACTAGTCGTTTACGTTATTCGGTAACTACTTAAGTATTTAATTTAACGTTTAAATATTGTCATTAGCACTTAAACATTATATTCTCCGCTTAACATATTGATCTTTTCATTTGACTCAAGTGTTGGCGAGGAATTCGATTTTCATGAGTGCTCCCTGTTCATCCCCATGGTGACTCGACGGTGTGGGATGTTTTCCTTCCTCGTCGGATCATTACGAAGTCTTTCGTCGTTGGATATTGGACAACGTTTTGACGATGTTAAACATTTCAGGGATGTACTTCGAAATCATGCAATCAAACGGAATTTTGACTTCAAATTCATAAAGAACGAAAAACATCGGTGATCGTATGGAATGCTATGCCGATGGTTGTCGTTGGCGCTTCATGCATCAAAAGAGTATAACAAAAAAATACTTTTCGGGATCAAGACAATCAACCCGTCACACACTTGTGGCTAGCAGCTAGGTTCGGCGTCACATCCAAAAGCGTCCCAAAAAATGGGTTAGCGTCATGAGTGATTCGGAAGCTCAAGGACCGGCCCTTGTCATGAGGCCATCGACATTCGAGAAGGACATGTTGCGGGAACATGGTGTCCACATACCATACAAGCGGGGCTTGGTTGGGAAAAAGAGCATGCCCGGGTGGTCCTCGACTGGCGTGACATCTCCGACTATGATTGCTTTGCTTTGGTATGTGGATAAGGTGGGTGAGACAAATCCGTGACGTTGCGATCGTGGAAAGAGACGGTGATCGCTTTTAAACATGCATTCTTTTCTTTCGGCAGGTGTATTGTAGGGATTCAAGAGGGTTTGCGGGCACTGCTGTTCTCGATGGTACCCACCTCCTTGGAAAATATCGGGGTACACTATCGGGTGCCACAGGGAAAGATGGAAACAATGGTTTTTTCCACGTCGCCTTCGGTATAGTCGACATAGCGAGACCCGATGCCAATTGGACTTAGTTCATATCTAAGTTAGGCGATGCTTTTATACGAGGAAGGAGATTATCATGAGATAATTAATTTCGTGTCGGGACAGTCCAGGGCCTTGTGAACGTAATTGCGAGAGTCTTCCCTTCTTCGCCACATGCATACTGTCTTCGACATTTGGAGGCCAATTTTATGAAAGCCAATGTCAGACTTGGGAAGGCATTGAGGGAGGACTGCTGGTTTATATGCTTCCGCATTGCGTGGGCATCCACGGCTAAAGATTTCGATAATCCGTGAATGAGCTGCAGGCCACATCACCCAAGCTCATCATCGGGTTGATTAATAAATCGGATATGGCACATTGGTCGAATTATCTGTTCAGAGGTGATCGTTGGGGTGAGATGTATTCAAATGTCGCGGAGTTGTTCAATGCTTGGATCAAAAGAAGCTCGTCATTTACCGGTGGCTGAAAATGAGTCGACTCCATAAGGTCTGCGAATGTTGATTTACACTTAACATTTAGTGTTACCCATTAAGCATTTTCAATCTTCGTTTAATTCGACTTGTCTGACTTTAAATATTAATCCTTTCGTTTAACTATTTACAATAATGTTTTAAACATGTTTACTAATTATTTAACCATCAACTGTCTTTGTTTAACCTTAATTGCGAGTTCAAGTTGATCGCATGTTTTGTAACCCAGGCGTGAGCAAGCGAACAAATGGGGACACCTACTTATGCCCAGACATACATTCGAAGGTAGAGATCATTGTTGAGGATAGCCGAAATCTTCGTGTTGGTCGTTGTGTTGATGATCGTTACGAAGTGATCGACTAGTCGACGAACTCACTGAGATCTTGCCATTAAAAACTTGTTCGTAGTCGAAGGTGGCAAGTTTATGGTATCCCTGCAAACATGCTTACTGCTGCAATAATGCGGATGACACACCAACGTCCATCGATTTATTAGCGGCTACTTCACCGTCGACAATTACAAAGCTGGGCGTATAAGGAAGCTATATTCCCCATACCCGACATAGCGAGGCCTTCGGGGACGGAAATCGTGAGCTTCGTTTACGACCGCCTGTGACGAGAAGGCGGCACCGGCCGTCCCTAGACGAAAGAGGATCGAGTCACAAGCGTTTGATGTCCGCGAGTTACATTGCAGCCGCTGCCATGGATCCGGTCACAATCGTAGATCTTGTAATGAAATTGTCGCCGACTAGGCATTGTAAATAAGCCGACTTCTAAAGAGAAACATTGTGTATTGATGGGCAACTTTTCATATTTAAACTCTTACTCTTTACTATGAATGCATTTATTTAAGCAGAGCAGTGTTATTTTAAAGCGGATACATCGTAATTTGAAATATTTTCAAAGCGATGTTTTAAACGATATATAGTATATTAAACAATGAAAGCTGAAATGTACACAATTAGAGCGTAAATTAAACAATGAAATGAGACCCGAATGGAATTTAACCTCGCTTTACAATTGAAAACAAACAAAATTTAAATTGAGATATACAAGTCATGTTCTTCGAAAACAAAAACAATGAATTGAATTTGTCCAGGTTTACATTCGAAAACAAAATTGACATTGAGATATACAAGACATGTTCTTCAAAAACAAAATTTAACCCGCTTGTGACGACCCCTCTTTCTCATGGACGCCGGCTGCCCTCCCCTCCTTAAGTATGCGGGTAACATACCTTAATCGAGGGTAAGGAACGTGCATGCTGCGGTGGCCGTAACTTCTACCCCAAAGTAATTGCTCGATAAACCGCGTGGCGTAGGGCAGGGCGCGATCGAGCGCTTCCTTGTTTTTGGCGTGGGGTTCCATGTCGTGCACGAGTGGGTACTTTGCTGTCGCCGACTCGCTGAACTCCATATCGACACAATTGTCGAATAGATTCCGCTGTCGAGATATGCAAGTTGAGATTAGAGTACCGATTAAATACCAAACATATATTAATCACATCATCTGTGCGTCGTATTCTTGTTTATTGTACCCCGGACATGAAGAATAATGCCTATATTCTTGTTTATCATTGTCAAGGACGACGACATGGAATTGGCCATTCATGATTATCGGGAGGATGACAATTTGAACTTCATGCAGAGAGTTAACGACCTTCTTAACCGCGGCAACGGCCACATCATCTACGATAACCTCCACCGTCATGGCCATGTCATCAACGGCGACAGACTCGATATAGACATCGTGCCGATGGTGTTGCTATTGTTTCATCGTCGACCGTCGGTGGAGATCGGAGGCGATGATTGTTCTCCTCTTTTTCGCAAGTCTCTTCGAATATGACCGTCTTGGAATGGCCCTCCCGATGACGTCGTCATCGTCAAATTCCGATGCCTCGTTCGTCCCGGGTGCTTCAGTTCTTTGGAGGGATGGCGCAGTCAATTGTGAACGTCCTTCCAGTGCCTCAACACGAGCGACAAGTCGAGAAACTTCGATCATCAATATCTCGCACGCCTGCATAGCTGATTCGCGGTGACATCTTCGCCTAATATCGCCGGGTGGGGTCGCCATGGTCGAAAGCTGCCAGTGATCGGGGGTATGCGTTGTCGTGGTAGGGGGTTGTTGCAATCTGCAGGGGTAGGGGAGGGCTTCTCGGCGTCGAGGAATGCGTCTGGCGTGGTGGGGCTGGAAGTAAGAGAACGAGCGTCGAGCGCAGCACGATGAGGCTGCGCCTCTCCTCGCCTCGAGCAAGTGGTTCCGGAGCAGATAGCATCCATCCGATCGGTTGGCCCCAATAAATATTTCTTCTTCAGCATTCACCGGAACCAACTCAGGAAACTAACATATGTAAACCAAACAATTTCAGCGAAATCATTCATTTTAAACTATAAAAACTATATTTAAAAGCGAGTGTTTATATATTTAAACGTTATAAAATATAATTAAACGGAGAACAAAATATTTAAACTAGTATGAATAAGAGTTAAACGGTAAATACTAAAGTTAAACGTTAAATAATATGTTTAAACATTAAAGACTTATGTTAAACATTGTCCATGATTTATTACCTCTTTTCCATCGACGATGACAAGTCTGGTTTCTACCGTCGCTTGCTTCGTAAGTACTTTCACCGTAGCACGAGCATCCTTGGGATCTTCGCAAAAGCAGACTTTCTTCCCCGTTCCGAGTCGGGTTCAGTAAAACCGGACGTTAAGTAGCGGACCGAGCAACCCCTATAATGTACACTCTCGTGTTGGTCTTCTTCCCGGGTGCATCTATCTTGCACTCGGTAGCTCGTCAGGAATATCCTCCATAAGCCAGCAATGCGTCGCCTGCGCCACGCGTGATCGCCCGATGGTCGGTAGATCATCGACATAATCAGCGATCCGATTCGAACCGAGCATGATGTATTTGGGAAGAGGGCGCATGCCCATGAGGTACACCATCGAGGGAGTTTGACAAAATTATCTTCTTCTCCCTCGTAGAACAAGTTGCACCGAGAATGCTCTTGATGGAGTCTCTCGTGTCTCGTGAGGTTTTTCATACGATACCTCCCATCGACGCCGACGGGTTTTCTTCTTACGAAGGCACTGCCCTCCCTTCGAACGGCGACGGGTTTTCTTCTTACGAAAGATGATCTGCGTCGCCATCGCAGACGCGAGACCGAAACGAGGGGCCACGTCTTGAGGTCTGAAACTCAGCGAGGCTTTCCCGATCCTCGAATTTATTGGTGCGACCATCGTACTCTTTGCAAAAGAGAATCAAGAAGGGCACTCTCTTGGTATATAGCTTCCAACTCGATTGACGCCGCAAGCGGTAAGTCGTTCGAATAATCTCCCAATGTCGAGGGGTCATGTTATCTTTCATTCGACTCAAGGTCTCCACTACTCAGGTGTTAAATAGCATCGCCCATTAACTAGGTTGACCGCCGTAATCACAAGCTCGCGATAATAACAACACATTCAACATGCAGTATTCACAAAAAGTTTAAGCGGAAATATAAGGTTTTAAAGCGGTAACCTCTCGGGTTATTAAGCAGAGATATCAAATGTTAAACAGAGACCCGGGTTTTATTAAAGTGAGACGAGAATACTTAAACATGAGACAACAAAATTTAAACTATAACATCTCATTTCTTAAACGTTAACCCTCATTTGTAAAAGCTAGACCATATCAAACGAAGGAGAAATGTACATTATAAATATTACACTAAATCATAACAATCGAAAAAAACTATTTCGATGAGTGTATACAGAGCGAAAATGCAAAACAAAAAACAAAAACCCTAGCCGAGAAATATCCCGACGGACTAACAAAACCCCAGTAGAAATCCCCTGCGAGACTTCGATATCTTCGAACAAAAACAGGGAGCACAAAAACAAAACCGAAAAAATCTTTCTTTGTAACAAAAAGCGAGTTAACATAAAAACCATATTCAATACCTTAGATTGCAAAGTCGATGAAATGCCAACTAGTTGCGGGGGACTTCTCCTTCGAGATACCGGGTGGAAAGGAAAAAGCGAAGAATTACGGAGGCTTCGCCGTGAGAGACAACCCGAGACGGCTTTCGAAATGGAAAAGTCAAGACGCGAGTTGAGAAAAAGCAAGTAGCGGCTCCAATAAATTCGTCTCTTGGGGTTTACCCTCACGGAAAACCACCCCACTTCCTCTCAAACCCGCCGAGATGGGCTGCGACCACGACTCCCCATGCAAGGGCATTTTCGTTCATAAAATTTGAAACTCACTCCGTTCACATCCGATTCTGAGGCTTTGGGGGTTTGAAAAACATAGAGTTTAAAAAGGAAGGGGTTTTGAGGGATTGCAAAAACTAACAGGGGTGTTTTTGGCAATTTTACAAACTTAGAGGGTTTTTTTGGCAATTTCCACTATTATTAAGATTTGGAATTTTATATGATTTGATTTAAGTTTTGGATTGTTGGATTTTTTTTTTGCATTAATGTAAATTAAATTATTTTTTATAATTTAATATATGAGTGAAGTTAAATGTAGTTTATAGGATTCAGACAACCCGGATTTAAAAGAAACCTGGTCAGGACAAATTAGGTTTGTCCGGATTTAAAATCGGACTGGGTCCGGGCAACAAGTTTATTTGTTTATAATAGTAATTGTCCGGATCAGGATTTTTGCCACCCCTACTCATAAGTTTTCAATAATAATCTATTTTTATAGATACATATAAGTAATATATAGAGTAGACTCACGTTCCAAGCTCTTATTAAAATTTTCCTGCCAAACATAATTTTTTGAAATTTAGATTATATTATTATTTTCAAATATTTGAGCAATAATATATATATTAACATCATCTATAATAATTATGTTAGCATAATAATGATATTTTTTTTAGTTAAATACAAAATTCAAATGCATTTGTTATTTATTTGTTTATTTTTACAATGTGGACAAACTGCCACACACATTCAGTAAGAGTTAAACCTTTGAACTTCACACAATAGTGGTTTATATTTATTAATTCTTTCAACCAATTTTGTTGTTTGGTAGATTATTTGGTAACACAATTTTAATATATTTTTAGAAAAAAATTATCTGTTTTATTTAAAATGCAAAACAAATTTGATATATGACTCCTCTCATGAGATCTACTTGGGATCCATTTAAACAATTACAGTACCGTAAATGTAAAGTTTTGACTTTATGCATGTTCACCCACTCTCATGTGAGTTGTGACAATCTTCAAGGCTAAGGGGTGGTTGTTTGATTTATTATACTTTGACAATGAACTATGTTTCAATATATGAAATATTGTTGAATTTCTCATCCATGGAATATAACAGTTAAAGATGTCGTGGTTTTACAATCGCTCTCTGCTGCAAGTCATGTGTAAGTTGCAAAGACAACAGAATAGTATTTCACCTTACCACTAAGACAATAGAACAGAGTTTTACCATTATAAAAAATTCGATGTTCTGGGAAGTCCATATATATAAATATGTTCCTTCTAGGTCACCAGTGTTCAGATCTAATGGGATTTTATTTCCAAGTGTTCCAGGTGTAAATATTATGAAACCTTGGGTTGACAGCTTGAATAGGGTTCTAAAGAATCAAAAACTTTTACTAAGCAATGAGGATAGAGACATGGAGAGGACCATATATTCATATTAACTGGCTTATTCAGATCTTACATACTTATATAGTAAGTGGAGAGCATAATTATTCCAAGGCAGCAGCTGAGTGACAGACAGTATAATGTGAGGAATGATAATGTGCTTGTGTGGTGTATGATATGATGCAAGTCTCTAGACCCTCAAAATTCAAGCTTCATGGTAAAGCAACCTTTAATAGTTACAAATGAGGTTCCGTTTTCTACATCACCTAACTTTGATGAAAGTTTAAGGAACATAAACTGGCGAAAAAACGAAGATGACTACCAACCTAATTAATTTATTGTGGTTGCTTCCGGAACATATATCCTAAGTAGAGGTGGGCACGGACCGATTAACCGGGTCCAGTGGTCCGGTTTGCTTTTTGACCGCCAAGAATGCGGTCCGTGCAGCGATGATTAACCCAGCGGGCCGAGTTGACCCCGTGGGTCACGGGCTCGATCGAAAGAGACCCGGCCGGCCAGCAGCTACTCAAACCCAGCCGGGGTTCGGGCCCAACCCGCGAGCTCGTGTGTTTTTGATTTTTTTGATTTTTAATTGTTGTATTAAACTATTATATTAAAAACTCAAAAATCAATTTGATGAGAATCGAACCTGCTGGGTCACTTCTAAAAAGTAAAAACCTTTCACCTCCTAGTCATCTTTTCCACAATTTTTATGCTCATTGTTGTTAAAAAAAATAAAACTATATTTCATATTAAGTTTCTTTTTAATAATTTTTAAAAATAAAAAATTAATTATAATGAATTAGATAAAGTTGAGACAACTTAAAAAAATTGAAAATAATTTTAGAAAAAAGAAAGCATTGCACTAAATTCATTTATCTATTTGATTAAAAGATATGTACAATTTTTTTTTTATGTGATAAATATTAGTTCTTTAATTTTTTTATTAGAGTTATCACCCATTTATTTATTTATATCTATTTAGATCTATCTAAGCTTTACTTTTGGTCTTGAATTCTAAAGTGTTATTTTTTATGCTCATTATGTTTGTCAATGAAGAAAAAAAATAAATTTTTTGTGTGATGTGCGGAGTGGTGAGGGTTCTAATCCTAGTTGAAGAAAATAATTCACGAGTGATGTTGCAGCCCATATTCACAAGCCATAAAAACAGATGCTTGTCGCCTTTTTTTAAAAAAAAATAATACTAAAGCACACTTTTAATTATTTACATAAATTTATATTTCGATAAAAACAATTAAGAATTTGTTAAGTCCAATATGTATTTATTTGTATTAAATGTATGTTCATTTTTTATTGCTTTTGTATGTTTTTAACAAGTATATATATATATATAATTGTGGACAACCAACAAAGGTTGGTGGAGTTGGTTAGAGCACTACACTAATTTGTTACAGGTACGGCCCGTGCCCCCCTCTAATCCTAACACAACAAAATGTTTTCTATTTTTATTTTTTGTCATTATAATACATGTCTTTTGGAAAAGTTCTAAAAACAAATAGGAATAAAAAACATAAATTACATTTGGCATGAAATTAGTGACTCAAAATTTGGTTTTTTCATTGTTTTGAAAATTAAAGAATTAAAATATCATTGTATATAGCAAGTATTATATATATTAATAAAATATCATTTTTATTTTTTATTTTTTATTTATTTATTTGCAGACGGTTAAAATGTTATATCTATATATACATGATAATATAACCATACAAGTTACAAGTGAACCAAATCCGTTTATATTATGTAGGTAGTTATATGATTTATAAAGATTAATAGAAGGCATGTGAACATAAAAAATTTGAAAAATAAAAAACTATTAAATTATATAAATTAAAAAAATATCAACCAACGATCATGAGGTAAGAAAAAGTTGAGATCTCAATCTGATCAGAAAAATAATTACTATTCTTCTATCACAAATGATACCTAATCTTAATATATCTAAATCCATGAAATAAGGGATATTTTTTTATTTTTTATTTTTTCACAAGAAATCCTATATGATGATTTTGTGATTAAATTTTCAATCACAATCATAATTCTCAATATATTAAAAATTGAACGATAGATCATAAAAATATAATAACAACAATAAGGAGAAGAAATTAAAGAAGAGAAGAAGCAAATGCATGATGATGCATGCTGGGTCTCATCATGCAAGCTCAGGGGCGGAGGGAGAGGGGGATGGGGCACCGCCCTTGTCGCCGGGCATGGACCCCTTCCTCCCTCTCTGCCTTTTACACGGGGGCGGAGGAAGAGTGCGGGCCGCCTCCTCCCGGCCTCTCTCTCAGCTCTCTCTCTCTCTCTCTCTCGATTTTATTTTATTTTTCTCCCTCTTTTTAAAGATTTTGTTTTATTTTTTATTTTAATTTGATTGGATTTTTCTCCCTCTTTTTAAATATTTTATTTTTTTTAATCTCTCTCTAGAGTTTTTTATTTTTATTTAAAAAAAATCAAATTTTATACAAATTAATCCAAAATCTAATTTTATACAAATTCATCCTTATCATCTAAACATAATAATTTTAAAAAAATATATTTACAAAAATTTATTATATTTTATAAATTACTTTATCTATCTAGTATATTTTATAAAAACAATCTATGTTTTAGTTTTTGATTTTTACAAATTAATTTATATAATATATAAAATTATATTTTTAAAAGAGTTTTTGTAAAAATTTATTTTTGAAAAACTGATTTTTATAATTTAAACTATAAATTAATTTACAAATAAATTTAAAAAATATAAAAAAATTATTAATTTTTGTTTTCAATTCGCCCCCCTACGCTATAGTTTCTGGCTCCGCCACTGTGCAAGCTCCTTCAATATAATGGCCGGCGGAGCAATCCTCCATTAACAACACTAACTGGAACCATCAACACCACTTTTCCTGGCCAATAAATTCATCCAACCCTCCTCACCCTTCCATTCGTTGACTACAAGAAACTCTGATCACAAATCAACACTCAGCTGCAATGCTCCGGCGATCGGAAACCTCACCACTGGATCAGACTCATTCATCCTTAAAGAAGCAAAAGTACTCCTCCTCATCTTCCTCTAGCTCCCATTGCCTAACTTTGCTCACCTTCGCCACCCTTTCCATCCAACTCCTCCTCCTCCTTCTTCACTCCTCACGTAGGACCACGTCAGAGCCACTTCCACAAGACTGCAACTCTGGCCTAGTTTACGTCTACGACCTCCCTCCATACTTCAACAAAGACCTCATTGATGATTGCGACAACCTCACCCCGTGGCGCTCTCTCTGTGACCAGCTTTCCAATTCTGGCTTTGGCCTAAACACCACAGACCTCGCAGGAACAATCCCTGACCACCTCCTGTCATCTTGGCACACCACTGATCAGTTCGCAGTGGAGCTCATCTACCACTATCGCATTCTCTCTCACCCTTGCCGCACTACCAACTCCTTTCATGCTACCGCCTTCTCTGGCAAGGTCTTTAGTATTTGGAGAAGAAGAGTTGTTTAGAAGATGATGATCTGGCCGTTCAAAGAATTTATCGAACGGTGTGGATTGCGCACGAGCTTTACTCTTTGAAGTCACGCCTTTCTCACGTACAGGCTCACAGTTTGACGAGTCTGAGTCAGCACGCTTCAACCAATCCCACGCATTCTCTTCAAAAAAGCTCACGCATCTGCTGACGTGTACGCGTTTAGAATTAGGAACGATGATTTTATAGGCTCTCTAGATTCCACTGTAGCCAATGAAAACGCCAGCGCGTGACCTGGAGTCAAACTTGGATCTGAGCTGCGGGTCAACTAGCATGTATGCCAAACACCCCAAGACTCTGAAATGATCCATACTCGGCTTCTCTCCGGTCAAGGTCTCCATCGGCGTTTGGAGCTTCACTGCTGAGGTGGATGATCGGTTGAGAATGTAGACGGCGGTGGCGGCGTACTCGGCCCAAGATTCGGTGGTAATCGATATTTGCCTTATGCAGTACCCTCCATCTCCCATAGCTCCGATTCTTCCTCTCGACCACTTCGTTCTGCTAAGGTTTCTGAGGAACAGAGAGCTGATGAAGAATACCGGCATCTCTGCAATAGGCTTCAAATTATGAGGATGTGAACTCTCCCCACGATCGGTGCAAAGTACCTTCACTGGAAGAGACAATTGATTCTCCACCAACACTTTGAACTGTTTGAATTTTTCAAAAGCTTCTAGCTTTCTCTGTATAAAGAAGACCCAACTGTGTCTTGAGTAATCATTGGTCAGTAAGAGGAAATAGACATTACCTCCTATGGATGGAGTCTTGATTGGTCCGACGAGATTAGCGTGAATTAGCTCCAATATAGCTGCTGCTCGCTTTGCCAATCCTTTGGGAAACTTTGTCTGAGTTTGTTTTCCTTGAGAGCAAGCTTCACAGGGTTGTACAGTGCTAATGTTTGGTAAACCCGACACCAGTTGTTGCTCTGTTAATTGCTTTAGCTTCTTCACATTTATATGGCCATATCTTCTATGCCAGAGGTCAGAGACCTCTCCATCTTGTGCTAGATAAGCATATCCAACATTATCTGCTTCCAAGGGGAAAAGATTGTGAGAAGTCATGCATACCTGTGCTATTCGGGCTTTGGATTTGGCATCCTTGATGTTGCACATCCCTCCCGTGAACTCAACATCATACCCGTAATCCATCATCCGCCCAACGCTCAAGAGATTATGAGCGAGGGTTAGGCAACGAATCTGCACATCATTCAGTGGTTATTCTCCCTTTGGTTGAACGAGACTCACACTCCCACTTCCTTCAACTTTGAGAGTTTTCCCGCCTCCCACCGTGATCGATCGACTTGGAACTGCTTCAAGACTTTGAAACAGGTTCACATCTCCGGTCATGTGGTTAGAACAACCACTATCAATGAGCCAGACTCCCCCTGTTTTTTCTGTTTCTTCACTGATGGCCATAAACGCAACTTATGTTTCCTCTTTTTCTTTTTCTTTCTCCTTTTCTTCTTTCACGACGTTGGCTTCTCTGTTTCTGTACCAACACTGGGCTTTAACATGCCCGAATTTCTTGCACACAAAGCATTGAACCCCTTTGTATGTCTTGCTACCTTCTCCTGAGCGACTTGTCTTTGTGCGACCAACATCAAAGCCTCTGCCGCGCCCTCTTCCTCTTCCTCTGTTAAACTGACGACCATGTCCTTTTCCTCTGGCCTGAGCATTTCCTCTTCTAATGTGTAGAGCTTTTTCTCCTTCCTGATGTTGCTCTCCTTCAATATTTAGTATGGATTCGTGGTTCTTCAGTAGACCACTGAGTTCTTCTACTGTAAGAGTGCTAAGGTCCTTCGCGGATATGATTAAGTGAACCACCTGAGAAAACCTTGATGTGAGGCTTCTCAGTAGTTTAAACACAACTGCCTTATGTGGAAGTTCTTCTTTTATGGCCCTGATTTGGTACACAATGTCCAGCACCCTGCTGATGAAGTCTTGGACTGATTCTCCATGCTTCATCCTAGCAGCATTAAATTCTTGATGAAGAGAGTAAATTTGGACAGTTTGATTGCTTGTGTTACCTTAGAATTCAGTTTTGATAATTTCCCAGGCTTGTTTTGCTGTTTTGGCTTATGAGATTCTTACAAGAATTCTGGTGTCTAGAGCTTGTTGAATGAGGTATAGGGCTTTTGCATCTTTTTTTTATACTCTCACTCAGTCTAGCTCCATCACCTTCTTCACTGAATCCCTTCTCCACTAGTGTCCATAAGTCTTTGGACCTAAACATCGTCTTCATCATCAAGCTCCAGAGGTTATAATTCTCTCCTTTGAAGAATGGGACATTGGCTTCCCTTGCAGATGATGAACTGGGCATTTGGGCAGTCTCTGATACCACTGTTAGGATCGGGTGAGAGAAGTTGTGTAAATGAGCTCACTCAAAAACACTCAAACTCACTGTAAATTAATCTCTCAATACAAGAACAAAAGAAAGAAAGAAATGAGAAGAAGAGTAGACAAGTGAATTGCTCTGAATTTCCTTGCATTAAACTTCATTAGATCATTCAGTACAAACAAGGATGATATGATGCTAAAGCAAAGCAGTACAATTCTTCTGCCATACAAAGAAATGGTATAGGGCATTTAGGGTTTAGGGTTTAGGGTTTAGGGTTTTAGGGTTTTAGGTTTTCAGGGCTTAGGGTTTAGGGTTTAGGGCTAGCCCAGTGTTCAGGGCTCAGGCCCAGGCCCAGGGCCCAGGCCCAGGGCCCAGGCCCAGGCCCAGGCCCAGGCCTCCAGGCCCAGGCCCAGGGCCCAGGCCCAGGGCCCAGGCCCAGGGCCCTGGGGCCCAGGCTCCCAGGCCCAGGCCCAGGCCTAGGGCCTCAGGCCTCAGGGCCCAGGCCCAGGCCCAGGCCCAGGCCCAGGCCCAGGCCCAGGCCCAGGGCCCAGGCCTCAGAGGCCCAGGCCCAGGCCCAGGCTCAGGCCCAGGCCCAGGCCCAGGCCCAGGCCCAGGCCCAGGCCCAGGCCCAGGCCCAGGGCCCAGCCCAGGCCCAGGCCCAGGCCCAGGGCCCAGGCCCAGGCCCAGGCCCAGGCCCAGGCCCAGGCCAGGCCCCAGGCCCTAGGCCCAGGCAGGCCAGGGCCCAGGCCCAGGCCCAGGGCCCAGGCCCAGGCCCAGGGCCCAGGCCCAGGCCCAGGGCCCAGGCCCAGGCCCAGGCCCAGGCCCAGGCCCAGGCCCAGGCCCAGGCCCAGGCCCAGGCCCAGGCTCAGGCCCAGGCCCAGGCCCAGGCCCAGTGGCCCAGGCCCAGGCCCAGGGCCCAGGCCCAGGCGAGACAGGCCCAGCCGCCCAGGCCCAGGCCCAGGCCCAGGCCCAGGCCCAGGGCCCAGCCCAGGCACATGACAGGCCCAGGCCCAGGCCCAGGCCCAGGCCCAGGCCCAGGCCCAGGCCCAGGCCCAGGCCCAGGCCCAGGCCCAGGCCCAGGCCCAGGCCCAGGCCCAGGGCCCAGGGCCCAGGCCCAGGCCCAGGCCCAGGCCCAGGCCCAGGCCCAGGCCCAGGCCCAGGCCCAGGCCCAGGCCCAGGCCCAGGCCCAGGGCCCAGGGCCCAGGCCCAGGCCCAGGCCCAGGCCCAGGCCCAGGCCCAGGCCCAGGCCCAGGCGCCCAGGCCCAGGCCCAGGCCCAGGGCCCAGGCCCAGGCCCAGGCCTCAGGCCCAGGCCCAGGGCCCAGGCCCAGGCCCAGGCCCAGGCCCAGGCCCAGGCCCAGGGCCCAGGCCCTAGGCCCAGGCCCAGGCCCAGGGCCCAGGCCCAGGCCCAGGCCCAGGCCCAGGCCCAGGCCCAGGGCCCAGGCCCAGGCCCAGGCCCAGGCCCAGGCCCAGGCCCAGGGCCCAGGCCCAGGCCCAGGCCCAGGCCCAGGCCCAGGCCCAGGCCCAGGCCCAGGCCCAGGGCCCCAGGCCCAGGCCCAGGCCCAGGCCCAGGGCCCCAGGCCCAGGGCCCAGGCCCAGGGCCCAGGCCCAGGCCCAGGCCCAGGCCCAGGCCCAGGCCCAGGCCCAGGCCCAGGCCCAGGGCCCAGGCCCAGCGCCTCAGGCCCAGGCCCAGGGCCCAGGCCCAGGGCCCAGGCTCAGGGCCCAGGCCCAGGCCCAGGCCCAGCCCAGGGCCCAGGCCCAGGCCCAGGCCCAGGCCTGGGCCCAGCCCAGGCCCAGAGGCCCAGGCCCAGGCCCAGGCCCAGGCCCCAGGCCCAGGCCCAGGCCCAGGCCCGCAGGCCCAGGCCCAGGCCCAGGCCCAGGCCCAGGCCCAGGCCCAGGCCCAGGCCCAGGCCCGAGCCCAGGCCCAGGGCCCAGGCCCAGGCCCAGGCCCAGCCCAGCCCAGGCCCAGGGCCCAGGCCCAGGCCCAGGCCCAGGCCCAGGCTTGGCCCAGGCCCAGGCCCAGCGCCCAGGCCCAGGGCCCAGGGCCCAGGCCCAGGCCCAGGCCTCAGGGCCCAGGGCCCAGGCCCAGGCCCAGGCCCAGGCCCAGGCCCAGGCCCAGGGCCTAGGCCCAGGCCCAGGCCCAGCGCCCAGGCCCGAAACAGGCCCAGGGCCCAGGCCCAGGCCCAGGCCCAGGCCCAGCCCAGGCCCAGGCCCAGGCCCAGGCCCAGGCCCAGGCCCAGGGCCCAGGCCCAGGGCCCAGGCCCAGGCCCAGGCCCAGGGCCCAGGCCCAGGCCCAGGCCCAGGCTCCAGGCCCAGGGCCCAGGCCCAGGCCCAGGCCCAGGCCCAGCCCAGGGCCCAGGCCCAGCCCAGGCCCAGGCCCAGGCTCAGGCCCAGGCCCTTGGGCCCAGGCCCAGGCCCAGGCCCAGGCCCAGGGCCCAGGGCCCAGGCCCAGGCCCAGCCCAGGCCCAGGCCCAGGCCCAGAGCCCAGGCCCAGGCCCAGGGCCCAGGCCCAGCCCTGAGCGGCCCAGGCCCAGGCCCAGGCCCAGGCCCAGGCCCAGGCCCAGGCCCAGGGCCCAGGCGCCTGCGCCCAGGGCCCAGGCCCAGGCCCAGCCCAGGCCCAGGCCCAGGGCCCAGGCCCAGGCCCAGGCCCAGGCCCAGGCCCAGGCCCAGGCCTCCAGGCCCAGGCCCAGGCCCAGGCCCAGGGCCCAGGCCCAGGCCCAGGCTCAGGCCCAGGCCCAGGCCCAGGCCGGCCCAGGCTCCAGGCCCAGGCCCAGGCCCAGGCCTGTGGCCCAGGCCTGAGGCCCAGCCCAGGCCCAGGCCCAGGCCCAGGCCCAGGGCCCAGGCCCAGGGCCCAGGGCCCAGGCCCAGGCCCAGGCCCAGGCCCAGGCCCAGGCCCAGGGCCCAGGCCCAGGCCCAGGCCCAGGCCCAGGCCCAGGCCCAGGCCCAGGCCCAGGCCCAGGCCCAGGCCCAGGGCCCAGGCACCAGGCCCAGGGCCCAGGCCCAGGCCCAGGCCCAGGCCCAGGCCGTGGCCCAGGCCCAGGCCCAGGCCCAGGCCCAGGCCCAGGCCCAGGCTGCGGCCTAGGCCCAGGGGCCCAGGGCCCAGGCCCAGGCCCAGGCCCAGTACCAGGCCCATGCCCAGGCCTGTGTGGCCCAGGCCTAGGCCCAGGCCCAGCCCAGGCCCAGGCCCAGGCCCAGGCCCAGGCCCAGGCCCAGGCCCAGGCCCAGGCCCAGGCCCAGGCCCAGGCCCAGGGCCCAGGCCCAGGCCCAGGCCAGGCCCAGGGCCCAGGCCCAGGCCCAGGCCCAGGCCCAGGCCCAGGCCCAGGCCTAGGCCAGGCCCAGGGCCCAGGCCCAGGCCTTCCAGGCCCAGGCCCAGGCCCAGGCCCAGGCCCAGGCCCAGGCCTCAGGCTCAGGCAGGCCCAGGCCCAGGCCCAGGCCCAGGCCTGGTGGCCCAGGCCCCAGGCCCAGGCCCAGGCCCAGGCCCAGGCCCTAGGCCCAGGCCCAGGCCCAGGCCCAGGCCCAGGCCCAGGCCCAGGGCCCAGGCCCAGGCCCAGGGCCAGGCCCAGGCCCAGGCCCCAGGCCCAGGCCCAGGCCCAGGCCCAGGCCCAGGCCCAGGCCCAGGCCCAGGCCCAGGCCCAGGCCCAGGCAGGCCCAGCCCAGGCCCAGGCCCAGGCCCAGGCCCAGGCCCAGGCCCAGGCCCAGGCCTTGCGGGCCTAGGCCCAGGGCCCAGGCCCAGGCCCAGGCCCAGGCCCAGGCCCAGGGCCCAGGCCCAGGGCCCAGGCCCAGGCCCAGGCCCAGGCCCAGGGCCCAGGGCCCAGGCCCAGGCCCAGGCCCAGGGCCCAGGCCCAGGCCCAGGCCCAGGCCCAGGCCCAGGCCCAGGCCCAGGGCCCAGGCCCAGGCCCAGGCCCAGGCGGCCCAGGGCCCAGGCCCAGGGCCCAGGCCCAGGCCCAGGCCCAGGCCCAGGCCCAGGGCCCAGGCCCAGGCCCAGGGCCCAGGGCCCAGGGCCCAGGCCCAGGCCCAGGGCCCAGGCCTAGGCCCAGGCTCAGGCCCAGGCCCAGGCCCAGGGCCCAGGGCCCAGGGCCCAGGCCCAGGCCCAGGCCCAGGGCCCAGGCCCAGGCCCAGTGGCCCAGGGCCCAGGGCCCAGGGCCCAGGGCCCAGGGCCCAGGCCCAGGCCCAGGCCCAGGCCCAGGCCCAGGCCCAGGCCCAGGCCCAGGCCCAGTGCCCAGGCCCAGGCCCAGGCCCAGGCCCAGGCCCAGGCCCAGGCCCAGGCCCAGGCCCAGGCCCAGGCCCAGGCCCAGGCCCAGGGCCCAGGCCCAGGCCCAGGCCCAGGCCCAGCCCAGGCCCAGGCCCAGGCCCAGGCCCATGCCCAGCCCAGGGCCCAGGCCCAGGCCCAGGCCCAGGCCCAGGCCCAGGCCCAGGCCCAGGCCCAGGCCCAGGCCCAGGCCCAGGCCCAGGCCCGCCATTCAGGCGCTGCCTGTGCCCAGGCCCAGGCCCAGGCCCAGGCCCAGGCCCAGGCCCAGGCCTGTGGCCCAGGCCCAGGGCCCAGGCCCAGGGCCCAGGCCCAGGCCCAGGCCCAGGCCCAGGCCCAGGCCCAGGCCCAGGCCCAGGCCCAGGCCCAGGGCCCAGGCCCAGGCCCAGGCCCAGGGCCCAGGCCCAGGCCCAGGCCCAGGCCCAGGCCCAGGCCCAGGGCCCAGGCCCAGGCCCAGGCCCAGGCCCAGGCCCAGGCCCAGGCCCAGGCCCAGGCCCAGGCCCAGGCCCAGGCCCAGGGCCCAGGCCCAGGCCCAGGCCCAGGGCCCAGGCCCAGCCCAGGCCCAGGGCCCAGGCCCAGGCCCAGGGCCCAGGGCCCAGGGCCCAGGCTGCAGGCCCAGGGCCCAGGGCCCAGGGCCCAGGCCCAGGCCGTGGCCCAGGCCCAGGGCCCAGGCCCAGGCCCAGGGCCCAGGGCCCAGGCCCCAGGCCCAGGCCCAGTGCCCAGGGCCCAGGGCCCAGGCCCAGGCCCAGGGCCCAGGCCCAGGCCCAGGCCCAGGGCCCAGGCCCAGGCCCAGGCCCAGGCCCAGCCCAGGCCCAGTGGCCCAGGCCCAGGCCCAGGCCCAGGGCCCAGGCCCAGGCCGTAGCCCAGGCGCCCAGGCCCAGGGCCAGGCCCAGGCCCAGGCCCAGGCCCAGGCCCAGGCCCAGGCCCAGGCCCAGGCCCAGGGCCCAGGCCCAGGGCCCAGGGCCCTAGGCCCAGGCCCAGGCCCAGGCCCAGGCCCAGGCCCAGGGCCCAGGCCCAGGGCCCAGGCCCAGGGCTCAGGGCCCAGTGGCCCAGGGCCCAGGGCCCAGGGCCCAGGCCCAGGCCCAGGCCCAGGCCCAGGGCCCAGGCCCAGCCCAGGCCCAGGCCTCAGGGCCCCAGGCCTGTTCAGGCCCAGGCCCAGGGCCCAGGCCCAGGGCCCAGGCCCAGGCCCAGGCCCAGGCCCAGGCCCAGGCCCAGCCTCAGGCCCCAGGGCCCAGGCCCAGGGCCCAGGGCCCAGGCCCAGGCCCAGGCCCAGCCCAGGCCCAGGCCCAGGCCCAGGCCCAGGCCCAGGCCCAGGCCCAGCCCAGGGCCCAGGGCCCAGGGCCCAGGGCCCAGGGCCCAGGGCCCAGCCAGGTCAGGCCCAGGCCCAGGCCCAGCCCAGGCCCAGGGCCCAGCCCAGGCCCAGGCCCAGGCCCAGGCCCAGGGCCCAGGCCCAGGCCCAGGCCCAGGCCCAGGGCCCAGGCCCAGGCCCAGGCCCAGGCCCAGGCCGTGGCCCAGGCCCAGGCCCAGGCCCAGGGCCCAGGCCCAGGCCCAGGCCCAGGCCCAGGCCCATGTGCCCAGGCCCAGGCCCAGGCCCAGGGCCCAGGCCCAGGCCCAGGCCCAGGGCCCAGGCCAGGCCCAGGCCCAGGCCCAGGCCCAGGCCCAGGCCCAGGCCCAGGCCCAGGCCCAGGCCCAGGCCCAGGCCCAGGCCCAGGCCCAGGGCCTAGCCCAGGCCCAGGCCCAGGCCCAGGCCCAGGCCCAGGCCCAGGCCCAGCCAGGCCTAGGCCCAGGCCCAGGCCCAGGGCCCAGGCCCAGGCCCAGGCCCAGGCCCAGGCCCAGGCCCAGGGCCCAGGGCCCAGGCCCAGGCCCAGGCCCAGGCCCAGGCCCAGGCCCAGGCCCAGGCCCAGGCCCAGGCCCAGGCCCAGGCCCAGGCCCAGGGCCCAGGCCCAGGCCCAGGCCCAGGCCCAGGCCCAGGCCCAGGCCCAGGGCCCAGGCCGTGCCCCAGGCCCAGCCCAGCCCAGGGCCCAGGGCCCAGGCAAGTGGCCCAGGCCCAGGCCCAGGCCCAGGCCCAGGCCCAGGCCCAGGCCCAGGCCTGAACAGGCCCAGGCCCAGGCCCAGGCCCAGGCCCAGGGCCCAGGCCCAGGCTCAGGCCCAGGCCCAGGCCCAGGCCCAGGCCCAGGCCCAGGCCCAGGCCCAGGCCCAGGCCCAGGCCCAGGCCCAGGCCCAGGCCCAGGCCCAGGCCCAGGCCCAGGCCCAGGCCCAGGCCCAGGCCCAGGCCCAGGCCCAGGCCCAGCCCAGGCCCAGGCCCAGGCCCAGGCCCAGGCCCAGGCCCAGGGCCTCAGGCCTGCAGGGCCCAGGGCCCAGGGCCCAGGCCCCAGGCCCAGGCCCAGTGCCCAGGCCCAGGCCCAGGCCCAGGCCCAGGCCCAGGCCCAGGCCCAGGCCCAGGCCCAGGCCCCAGGCCCAGGCCCAGGCCCAGGCCCAGCCCAGGCCCAGGCCCAGGCCCAGGCCCAGGCCCAGGCCCAGGCCTGAACCCAGGCCCAGGCCCAGGCCCAGGCCCAGGCCCAGGCCTGTGCACCCAGGCCCAGGCCCAGGGCCCAGGCCCAGGCCCAGCCCAGGGCCCAGGCCCAGGCCCAGGGCTCAGGCCCAGGCCTTGAGGGCCCCAGGCCCCAGGGCCCAGGCCCAGGCCCAGGCCCAGGCCCAGGCCCAGGCCCAGGCCCAGCCCAGGCCCAGGGCCCAGGCCCAGGGCCCAGGGCCCAGGCCCAGGCCCAGGCCCAGGCCCAGGCCCAGGCCTGTGTGGCCCAGGGCCCAGGCCCAGGCCCAGGCCCAGGCCCAGGCCCAGGCCCAGGGCCCAGGCCCAGGGCCTGTACCAGGCCAGGCCCAGGCCCAGGCCCAGGCCCAGGCCCAGCCCAGGCCCAGGGCCCAGGCCCAGGCCCAGGCCCAGGCCCAGGCCCAGGCCCAGGCCCAGGCCCAGGCCCAGGCCCAGGCCCAGGCCCAGGCTCAGGCCCAGGCCCAGGCCCAGGCCCAGGCCCAGGCCCAGGCCCAGGGCCTAGCCCAGGCCCAGTGGGCCCAGGCCCAGGCCCAGGGCCCAGGGCCCAGGGCCCAGGGCCCAGGCCTGAGGGCCCAGGCCCAGGCCCAGGGCCCAGCCCAGTGGCCCAGGGCCCAGTGGCCCAGGCCCAGGCCCAGGGCCCAGGCCCAGGCCCAGGCCCAGCCCAGGCCCAGGCCCAGGCCCAGGCCCAGGCCCAGGCCCAGGCCCAGGCCCAGGCCCAGGCCCAGGCCCAGGCCCAGGCCCAGGCCCAGGCCCAGGCTCAGGCCCAGGCCCAGGCCTCCAGGCCCAGGCCCAGGCCCAGGCCCAGGCCCAGGCCCAGCCCAGGCCCAGCCCAGGCCTAGGGCCCAGGCCCAGGCCCAGGCCCAGGCCCAGGCCCAGGCCCAGGCCCAGGCCCAGGCCCAGGCCCAGGCCCAGGCCCAGGCCCAGGCCCAGGGCCCAGGCCCAGGCCCAGGCCCAGGCCCAGGCCCAGGCCCAGGCCCAGGGCCCAGGGCCCAGGGCCCAGGGCCGGGGCCTAGGCCCAGGCCCAGGGCCCAGCCGCCCAGGCCAGGCCCAGGCCCAGGCCCAGGCCCAGGCCCAGGCCCAGGCCCAGGCCCAGGCCCAGGCCCAGGCCCAGGCCCAGCCCAGGGCCCAGGCTCAGGCCCAGGCCCAGGGCCCAGGCCCAGGCCCAGGCCCAGGCCCAGGCCCAGGCCCAGGGCCCAGGCCCAGCCCAGGCCCAGGCCCAGGCCCAGCCCAGGCCCAGGCCTGTGCCTAGGGCCCAGGCCCAGGCCCAGGCCCAGGCCCAGGGCCCAGGGCCCAGGCCCAGCCCAGGCCCAGGCCCAGGCCCAGGCCCAGGCCCAGGCCCAGGCCCAGGCCCAGGCCCAGGCCCAGGCCCAGGCCCAGGCCCAGGCCCAGGCCCAGGGCCCAGCCCAGGGCCCAGGGCCCAGCCCAGGCCCAGGCCCAGGCCCAGGGGCCCAGGGCCCAGGTGCCCAGGCCCAGGCCCAGGCCCAGGCCCAGGCCCAGGGCCCAGGCCCAGGCCCAGGCCCAGGCCCAGGGCTCAGGCCCAGCCCAGCCCAGGCCCAGGCCCAGTGGCCCAGGCCCAGGCCCAGGCCCAGGCCCAGGCCGCCCAGGCCCAGGCCCAGGCCTAGGCCCAGGCCCAGGCCTGTGGCCCAGGCCCAGGCCCAGGCCCAGGCCCAGGCCCAGGCCCAGGCCCAGGCCCAGGCCCAGGCCCAGGCTCAGGCCCAGGCCCAGGGCCCAGGCCCAGGCCCAGGCCCAGGCCTAGGCCCAGGGCCAGGCTCAGCCCAGGCCCAGGCCCAGCCCAGGGCCCAGGCCCAGGCCCAGGCCCAGGCCCAGGCCCAGGCCCAGGGCCCAGGCCCAGGCCTAGGCCCAGGCCCAGGCCTCCAGGCCCAGGCCCAGGCCTAGGCCCAGGCCCAGGCCCAGGCCCAGGCCCAGGCCCAGGCCCAGGCCCAGGCCCAGGCCCGGCCCAGGCCCAGGCCCAGGCCCAGGCCCAGGCCCAGGCCCAGGGCCCAGGCCCAGGCCCAGGCTCAGGCCCAGGCCTAGGCCCAGGCCCAGGCCCAGGGCCCAGGCCCAGGCCCAGGCCCAGGCCCAGGCCCAGGCCCAGGCCCAGCCCAGGCCCAGCCCAGGCCCAGGCCCAGCCCAGGCCAGGCCCAGGCCCAGGGCCCAGGGCCCAGGCCCAGGCCCAGGCCCAGGCCCAGGCCCAGGCCCAGGCCCAGGGCCCAGGGCCCAGGCCCAGGCCCAGGCCTAGGCCCAGGCCCAGGGCCCAGGGCCCAGGCCCAGGCCCAGGCCCAGGCCCAGGCCCAGGGCCTCAGGCTCAGCTCCAGGGCCCAGGCCCAGGCCCAGGCCCAGGCCCAGGCCCAGGGCCTGTCCAGGCCGGCCCAGGCCCAGGCCCAGGCCCAGGCCCAGGCCTAGCCCAGGCCAGGGCCCAGGCCCAGGCCCAGGCCCAGGCCCAGGGCCCAGGGCCCAGGGCCCAGGCCCAGGTCAGGCCCAGGCCTAGGCCCAGGCCCAGGGCCCAGGCCCAGGCCCAGGCCCAGGCCCAGGCCCAGGCCCAGGGCCCAGGCCCAGCCTCCAGGTCAGGCCCAGGCCCAGGCCCAGGCCCAGGCCCAGGCCCAGGCCCAGGGCCTGTAAGCCCAGGGCCCAGGCCCAGGGCCCAGGCCCAGGCCCAGGCCCAGGCCCAGGCCCAGGCCCAGGCCAGGCCCAGGCCCAGGCCCAGGCCCAGGCCCAGGCCCAGGCCCAGGCCCAGGCCCAGGCCCAGGCCCAGGCCCAGGCCCAGTGCCCAGGCCCAGGCTCAGGCCCAGGCCCAGGCCCAGGCCCAGGCTCAGGCCCAGGCCCAGGCCCAGGCCCAGGCCAGGCCCAGCCCAGGCCCAGGCCCAGGCCCAGGCCCAGGCCAGGCCCAGCCCAGGGCCGAGGCCCAGGCCCAGGGCCCAGGCCCAGGCCCAGGGCCCAGGCCCAGGGCCCAGGGCCCAGGCCCAGGCCCAGGGCCCAGGCCCAGGGCCCAGGGCCCAGCCCAGGGCCCAGGCCCAGGCCCAGTGGGCCCAGGCCCAGGCCCAGGCCCAGGCCCAGGCCCAGGCCCAGGCCCAGGGCCCAGGCCCAGGCCCAGGCCCAGGCCTAGGCCCAGGCCCAGGCCCAGGCCCAGGCCCAGGCCCAGGCCCAGCCCAGGCCCAGGCCTAGGCCCAGCCCGGGGCCCAGGCCCAGGGCCCAGGCCCAGGCCCTGGGGCCCAGGCCCAGGCCCAGGGCCCAGGCCCAGGCCCAGGCCCAGGCCCAGGCCCAGGCCCAGGGCCCAGGCCCAGGCCCAGGCCCAGGCCCAGGCCCAGGCCCAGGCCCAGGCCCAGGGCCCAGGCCCAGCCCAGGCCCAGGCCCAGGCCCAGGCCCAGGGCCCAGGCCCAGCCCAGGCCCAGGGCCCAGCCCAGGCCCAGGCCCAGGCCCAGGCCCAGCCCAGGCCCAGCCCAGGCCCAGGCCCAGGGCCCAGGCCCAGGGCCAGGCCCAGGCCCAGGCCCAGCCCAGGGCCCAGGG
>NC_052481.1:968387-1002285 GCF_009730915.1 Dioscorea cayenensis subsp. rotundata | reverse complement strand
CCAATTATTGTACCTTTGACCTCCATTGCTCGCATCCCTTTATTCAGCAATGAAAGCATTTAACAAATTGAGAAAGGATATTGTAGTTAAATATCTTCCCTTCCTTGCTTCAACTTCATTTAATTCAAATCTCATGTCATAAACCTATAACACAAGCAGACTTTTACAATAAGTAAATGCAAGAAATATTGATAAACATTAAACAAAAAAAATTAAAAAAATAAAACCAATGAAGATTGTCTGATACAAGGACCACAGTTATGCCATCGGTATAAACTAAAATAATATTCAAATTCAAAGATTAATACTTTGTATCTTAATTAAATCTAGTTCTCCAAGGAAAAATCCAAAGCAGTAAACCAGCTTCTTTGTTCCGGTTCACTCCCAAAAAATACACTCACCAACAGATAGCACTGCAAGGGCTAAAGATAATAAAACAATAGAAACAGTACCTCTTTTTGATATCAATGTATCAACCGCCACACACAAAGTTGGGCATAAACAGATTCAAATATTAGAAAGTAAAACAAACTGTGGATTAACCATAAGTGGTACATAAGTAAAATGATAGCAACGACAATTGCGAAAATCTATTTGAAATTAGTTACATTTCTGATAGGAAGCATGATCTTGCACAGGTTCTTCAATCATGAGTCACATTACATTATCAATGTAGAAGAACAATGCAACACAGCATGTACACCATACCTCATACTTGTGAAGCTACAAGTTGGGCACCATTCCCAAGAGAAGGACCGATAACCACCGATAAATCATATTGTTCGAGATAGCTCCAGATTGTATTCTTAAATATAGGAGACACTGGTAAATCATATGCACTTTGCACAACCTAATTAATCAGCAGTCAGCCATATGCTTACCAACTGACCGTCAAATAGGGAAGAGCACATTTTCATAACCAAGAAGCTTGAACAGAAGTTCAATATCCAGAAACCACTTTCAATAGGATTTCCGTTTCCTACAACCTACAAATCAAATCTTAATGTTCAAATTAGTCATCAAAATGTAACAAAATTAAGCATAAAATCATACCAAAAAAAAAAACAGAATATATCATTAGTTGCAACAGCAAATTATACAAGCCAGGCAGACCCATGAAACTTGCAATCATGAAAAATCAGAACTTACAATCGAAAGAAGAGTGGTACTTTGGAAAATGGCACAGATGTAAGTCAATTTAAAACAAAACTAGTTGAGCCAACATGAGTTTGATATGAAAGCAATAAAAGAACAACCTGATATACAGGAACTAGAAGGAACTAGAAGGAACCAGAGCTTATGAAACAAATAGAAGCAGAGATGATTTGAGAATGTGAACAAGAAAAGAGCCTAGGAAAGGATCAAAAGATTATTCCATTAAAATTCTAAGCTGTGGTTTTGTAAAAAGAAATTAAACAAAATATGAAAATACTGTTTGTGGACTATTCTAAGGTTATGTGACCACCTGATCAAATGATCTAAGAAATAAGAAATGATTGAATCTTCCTTAATGGAAGGTCATTATTTTATTTATACCATTTGCATCAAAAAGTAAAAGCAAATTCACTCTTCATATGTACACATAGACAATTAAGAAACAAAACACAAATAGCTTAAGAATGTAGGGCAAGCAGCAAGCAGGATTGGAGAATTGATGCTGCTGGTCAAGAGGCTCTTGTGAAGCAAAAACTTTCTGATTGACACATGCAAGTAAAACAAGTCGAGCACATTTTCGAAGTACAAAATAGGTAGCAGCCAATTATCACAAATCTTTTTATTTTATTGGTATCACATGAGTACAGTCACTGACTGCCCAAGTTCCAACATTTTCGAAGTACACAAATACAACTCGGACAGTCACCGACTGGCCAAGTTCCAACATATAACTCAGGCTATACATAAATACAAGCGCATAATAATGCTAAACAATCATAATTGCAATAACTATAAGTTTATATAAATTCTAGTAGAACAGTCATGTGAAGACATACAGATTAGCAAATGCAAGTGATCACCACCGTGACGAGACTAAAGATCAGATTATACCACAGGATAACACCAGATAATTGTATCTCCTCACCAGTATGCTGCAGGTGCGACTTAACTTTTACACAAAACTCTTGTCCCAACATGTTATCCAATGCAATGTCAATATCATAGCATTCCTTGCCCAAAAGCTGAGACCAAATCCAAAGAACCAGCATTCAATCAAGCTATTTACACAGATAATTCTTCAAAATAGAATCACTAAATAAATCCAAAGAATTAAAAAGAACTAGGAAAGAATCTAAAGAACCTTCACCATAAACGCAAAAGTGGGTATCAAGCCCGAAGTGGCGGAGCACTTCGAGAAGCCGTCGGAATATCTTCTCCCCCTCAGTGAGATCAATCGTCTCCTTCACATCTACTTCATAGAATGGGAAGGAGAAGGAGGAGAAGGGGTCGGTTGCATAGTTCTCTCAGCGCCAGGAATGAAGAGTGGACGAAACCCTAGGCTACGACCGTGAACCAAGGAGGAGAGGAGCAGAGGAACAGTGGCGAATGAGAAAGCGCTTGGGTTGATATGAAGGCCGACGTGAATGTGGGCTTTTCATGGTCTGTTTTTAGAGGGATCTCGCATGACGGGCCGTGAATGTGGGCATTTCATGGCCTGTTTTTAGAGGGATCTCGCATGAAAGGCCGTGAATGCGGGCTTTATACTGGGCTGTTTTTCGAGAGCTCTCATTTGATTCCACTGTGCCTCATGATTTATTTGTCATGTGATCAACAATTAGGATATATTTTAGTAGTGTGTTTTACAATAATTTCTTACCCCAAAAACATAAATGGCACCTTCAAAATAGCAAGCCGAGTGCCCCCCATGTCTTAGAATGGTTGAAACCAAGCACCTTGGGGGTACAACCATATTGCCTTCCTCTTCTTCACCTCCTACAGACCCAAAGAACCAATCCTGCAACTCCAAAAGACAAGCAGGAAAACAAAGCGCCGGTGAGACACCATATATGAGTAGTCGATGGAACAGTTAGATGCTTTCGTAACGTGCCGCTTCCTTGTTGACGGGAAGAAGCCAAAAGAAAGTTACGTGTCGACGGGAGTGGGCGGGTGGGTGGGCTTATGTGTCGGCAGAAAGGGGCGACGAGAGTGTGGGGTTGGGAAGGCCACCAGCCAGATGACCACCAGCTATACCACCAAACACCCCCTTGGCGCCCGCCCCCGTCTCGACACGTAAGCCCCCACCTCCCACACTCCCATCGACACGTAAATTCCACACCCCACTCTCCCGCCTTCTTCCCGTCAACAAGGAAGCGACACGTTTCCTTGTTTGGAACAAATCAGTGGATATGAAACACCCATCTATATATATCTGGGTTTCTTGTTCATTGTCCTATTGGGTTTTTTGCTTTGTTTCCTGCTTGTTTTTTGGTTGCAGGATGGCTTCTCTAGGTCTGGAGGAGATGAAGAGGAGGAAGGCAATGTGGTTTGTATCCCAAAGTGCTTGGTTTCAACCCTTATGAGAGATGGGGGCACTCTTCTTGTTTCTTTGATGGAGTTGTTTATGTTTTTGGGTAAGATTTCTTCTCCTTTTGTTCTCTCTTTTTTTGCTTAGCTCCAATTTCAAGTTTAATGTTATCTCTAATATAACATGATGGAATTTACAAGATTGAAATTTGATTTTCTAAACAAAAATTTACAGGGATATTGTATAGGATTACATTTCAATGATGTTCTTACTCTTAATCTAGACACAATGGTATGGAAATCCCTTGTTACAACTGGGCCTAAACCCGGAAACCGTGACAGTCACAGCACAACACTAGTCGGTCACCGGATGGTTGTCTTAGGGGGAACTAATGGCTCAAAGAAAGTGAATGATATTCACATTTTAGATTTAAAGACAATGGAATGGAGTAAGTCTAATTCTAAGTGCATGCCGCCTTCGCCCCGAGAGAGCCATACCATCACTGTGGTTGGCGATGAGAAGCTTGTGATTTTTGGTGGTAGCGGAGAAGGCAAAACCAGGTATCTGAACGATATACATATACTTGACCTCAAAAGCATGAGTTGGAGTTCCCCTGATGTTAAGGGCGAACTTCCAGCCCCAAGAGATAGCCACATCGTTGTTTCTATGGGTAATAAGCTTATTATTTATGGGGGTGATTGCGGTGATTGTTATCACGGCGAAGTTGATGTTCTTGACATGGAGAATATGACTTAGTCACAGGTATGACGTTTGAGCCTTTTTGTGTTGCCTGCTATTCAATTATCATGCTTCAATTATAAACATGATCATCGTCAAGCATCTTGTAGCTATAATGCATATACTAGCTTCATACTAGCTCTTATTATAATAATTATAATGAACTTCGCTATTATTTTTTTCATAAGTGCATTCTGATTTGTGATTTTTTTTTTTTCTTTTATCTCTTCCAAACGCGTAGGGCAGCGGATGCAGGCAATCATTTATTACTTTTAAATTTTCTAGTGAAACATGGGTTTTAATTTTCAAATTGGGCCAAAGAAGCCCATCAAGGCACACTAAAAGGGTATGCGGTAAAGATCACATCAAAACTAAATCAACGGTTCAGAACTCTCCACTCAAAACCCTAACCCTTCGTATATATAAAGTTCTTCGCCATTTCCCCAGCTTCAGCCTCCTCTCCCGCAAACCCTAACCTAACGGGTGCTGCGAGTGATCAATGGGTTCGTCGGTCTCGATCTTCATCCATTGTTTCCATTTCTTCAGTTGAATCTTCTCGTCATTGAGCTGTGTTGTTTTGGTTGGAATTGTGCAGGGGCGTACAAGTATGTGTCGGAGCTGTGGAGGAAGAAGCAATCGGATGTGATGAGGTTCCTTCAACGGGTGAGGTGCTGGGAGTACCGCCAGCATCCTTCCATTGTTCGCGTCACGAGGCCTACTCGCCCTGACAAGGAATGCTTTGATATTGACATTGCACTGGATAACATGTCGTACTAGGTTCTTATCGTTAGCAATCACTTAGTTACTAGCTCTTGTTCTGTCTTTTTAGTCATCCTCCTTTTCGACATCCCCAACCTTTGGATGTTATCCTATCTCAACATCCGAACCAAATTGTTTCACTGTTGGAGTATGTGAGATACAATTTTCTACCACAAATTCAGCTGTGTTCCATAACAATAACGAGTATCCGTAGGTAATTTTCAAATTTCCTGTGATCACTGTTCAGGGCATTCAAATGATTAGTATGATCGTTTGTGAGGATCAAAGTCAATCTCCTCCTATAAAGCAACTTATTCTGACATGAGATTTTTCTTGTTGACAGTTCTAGGATTACTGTACATGTGCAGGTGTGCTGAGATCAAATGCAGCAAATGTCATTATTGCAGACTTTGCCCCATGTCTTGAGTTATATTTTGAGGAATTCCAGATCATAGAGAACACAAAAGACGATCCTGGTGTTCTAAGATTGCAGGTTATCCAAATAGTAAATTTTCTCTCTGAATCTATTCATAAACATTTGCTTACATTCTGTTCACTTTCCAGGTCTTGCGTGAGAACATTTGTCATCCAGCGCCAAATATTACACATTTGCTACTCAAATTTGAAGTAAATGATCCAGTAAAAAGGACTGTGTTGCAACCAAAAGATCATTACAGGTTATTATAGTTTAAATGTTGAGGATCTTCATACTTGTCACTGTCAGATGATCTCTTCCCAATATTATCTGCAGTTGTTTGAAGGTTGCCCTTGATAAGTTGGAAAGACCATCTCAACCAGATATAAATTCCTTGTTTTATGAGTTTAGTTTCCAGGTCAGCAGAGTATCATAAGTTTCAGTACTGCACTCTGAGTTTGGTTAGGAATGATGATAATGATCAGTTTTATTTTTTGTCCCATGCAGCTTCTTTACGAATTATGTTTGGAACCATTGACCGCTGTGCCTGTAATGGATCGTTTGAGTGCAAAGAAGTACCAATTCTTTTCGGTGGTGCATCCTCATTTCCTTTTCTATGTATTCTTTTGGTGTCATCTCCTACCCATGCCTTATTCTGATGTGTTATGGCCACATTTTTATATGTGCTTCAGCACTGAGAGACAACTGGAGTTGTGCCACTCCCTAAAAGGGCTAAAAATCTGGCTCTTCGTGTCAGTACTGTGCATCAGGTTTGCAAATACCAGTTTAAATTTTATTACAATTGTTTGTTGGACACGGTGGTTCTTCTTCATGACTCCTTAATTCTATAACCGGATTTTTCTTAATCCCATGTGCCACTGTCATTACTATAATTTTACAAGCAGTTGCTGCAATATAGTTTCATTTTCTTGCATGGATAAGGTGTATCTCTGTCTGATTATCTTAGAAGTCCTCTCTGTTGTGCATCACATTTTCAGTATGCATATATATTTAGATAGATAACACTGGCTGTATGTTATTTGCCTCTTCATATATATAACACCCACCCACCCACCCACCCACCCACCCACACGTTTATATGTGAAAAAGGTTGATATCTTGCCTTGAAAATGTGTTAACTTTATCTACTTGAAGTTGCATAAGTACACATTTGGTGTTGATCTGTTCGATGCAATAGTACACTTGGCGGTAACTGTTGTGCTGATAGATAGAGTCTTGCTTTTTAATAATTTGAAATTTTTGAAATAGGCATTCATAGCATCAAGTTATACACTATCATGTGATCGTAATAGATTTGAGGGATTATTGAAGGGTTTACTGAGGCAATCTGTCATGTTCCATACACAGTTTGCGCTCATAAATGAATATTTTTTTCACAATTTATTTCTTTTGGTTGCATTAACAGTTTGCCTTTGAACTCAAAGTGTCATTGAGTGATTCATTACCTAAAAGCTTTTAATCCTCTACCATTGTGCAGGGGGCGTGGCTGCTAAAAAAAAACATTTAGTTTTGTTTCTAATTTGCAGATTGATAGAGTACATGCTGAACTGTCAACAGCAAATATTCCCATGTTGAGGAAAGAGGCTCACACACTATGATGTGGTTGGTTTCTTGTCATTATTCATCATCTTGAACTTGAAAGTCTTCTTACTTCTCCAGTTCAAGTGTTCTTTTCTTTAATTTACGGTTCCTAAATTCGTAATCGAAGTAGAGAGGCTTTGATGAGTACTTGGACAGTCTTCACTAGTGTCGTAATAGTATAACACTCATATAAAGATGATGTTGTTTGTTCCAAGCTTTCTTATTGCTAATGAATTCATTCTCCATTTTGATTATTTCCATTCAAAGAGGATGGTGCATTTATTCTTTTGCAGAATCCTGCTAGATAATGTTATGCTCATGACAGGTTTTTAAGCCTGAGTTATCCTAGGAAGACTCTTCTTTGCATTGAAAAGACTACCACCAGTTTTGTTTAACTTCTTTCTTTTTGGTAGATCAGATTTTCGTATCTGGAATCTAATGACAGTTGTGGGGCTATTTCTCATAATTTCCTTGGCTGTAATTTTTCAATCATTAATGAGCCCTGTGCATTGTATCTTTTTCCCCCTTGATATACTTAAGCTTAAGCTTGGATGAAAATACATGAATACTATTTATGCTCTAAATTTTCAATCATTAATGTTTGCTTGTTTAGCTTTATCAGCATAAACATTTCTGTTTTTAGGTATGCTCAAAGTGCTGCTTTGCTGCTATTTAGAAGTGCCCTTGTCATCCCTGGAAAATCAGTTGTTTTGAAGTTTTAAGTACATTAATTATCAAGTTTTGAGAAAGATGATTTTCATGTTTTTTTTTAATGATCGATCATATTGAAGGTTGTTTGTGTTTTAGTCCATGTTTATTTATTCTGATTTCAGAGCACTGGCTCATCAGGTAAATCTGTCTCTTTACGTCTTTCTGTGATCTACTGTTGTTTACTGTTCTTTAGTGTTTTGCATCATGTGATTTGTAAAATCTGTTGTAAGCTTTTGTTATATCTACCTCACTTTCCATATTCTTCCAGGATGGATGGTGTTCTGTACAATCATTTCAGAGATTGAGCACTCTACAAGCTGAGGTAGGATTGATGTTTAAGAATAAGCCACAAGTGTGGGAAAGTTGGTGCTCAGATTCTTCTATCGATGGGTGTATTAGAACATCTGGCATCATCCAGGGCTGTTGACATGCAAATAAAAGGTAGTATCTTTCTTCCCAATTTCACCGATTGATTTGGTGTGTAGCCTTTTGCACTCGTTTCATTAGGGACTTTCAAGCAAGGTGGCAATGAAGTGGGAAGAGATCCAATCAGAATTGACAAGCAGCAGTTGCTTGTGGCTCCAATATTGAGATTGGTCTCAAGCTTGACATCATTGGTTCATCTGATTTATTCGAGGTATTCTTCTATGTTTATGTTGTAATTCCACTATCTCTTAGTTCTGCCCTGTTGCATGGTTCTTAAGTTATTACTGATTTTTCTTCTCTTGCAGTTGCGGAAAACTACAAAAACAATCTCTTTCTTCCATAACATTTCTGCACTGTGCGTGTGGATATGGCCTTATTATGCATTTGAAAGCATCTCCAAAATTCTGACACCAAGCCAAACC
Organism: Dioscorea cayenensis subsp. rotundata; assembly: GCF_009730915.1. Lineage (NCBI taxonomy): Eukaryota > Viridiplantae > Streptophyta > Magnoliopsida > Dioscoreales > Dioscoreaceae > Dioscorea > Dioscorea cayenensis. Next base: position 993,752 of record NC_052481.1, on the reverse strand, counting down.
ATCTTCTTTTTTTTCCCAAGGATTTTGGAATATTTGAAGAGAAAACCAACACTTCCTCTCATTTGTCCCAGTATGATATATAGGTGCCCTGCAAGAACAATTTCTACTCTGGCTAAATATCATTTCTTAATGAGATTTATTGGTTCTATTGTTTTAAGTGGTTTTAGACCAATTTCAAACCGGAAGTGTTGTGCTTTAGGTTGTTGATGAGCCAAGCTTGAATGAGCTCAAGCTTTGCTTGAAATAATTGTTGCCTAGCTCTCTGGCATGGCTAGAATGAGAAGAGTTGGAGTCAGCTAGCTCGAATTTGACTTGCCAGTGTGATTTGAACCCAGCATCTTTCAATTACATTGGCAAGCTTAGCCATCCCATCTAAGTTCTCATGTATCTAGAGTAAGATGAATTGCATGCAACTAAATTTAAGTTTATGATATGCAATGCACAGAACTATTTTGAGCTGAGCTTGATTGCACCAAGCTATCATTGAGCTCAGCTCTAATTTGAGTTCAAACTACAAAATTAAGTCTCGCTTGGCTTGTTATTAGATGGTTGACTTGAACATTGTTCATAAATTGCCCTGTTTTGTTTCCACCCGATTTCGCTTGCAAAATTTCTGAATAGTGACGTAGTTTCTTCCAAAGAAATAAGCAGGGGGTGGTCTTGATATAACAAAACCAACAAGCTTACAGAACCATCTGTTACCATAAAAAAAAATCATGTCGCTGTGCCAAACAGCCACAAGACAAGGCTATGAACTTGTTTACTAGCAAACCAATTTATGAACTTGTTTTCTTGTTTCCTCTTGATGTGCATTTTGACCAAGAAAAAGTCAATTTTACTCTAGAAAAACTTCAACGGTTGGATTTGTAGTATATAATTATTTATTGCTTGATTTATTCATCAAATAAAAGAAACATCTTATATAAATAGCTTTTCTATCATACTACAAACACAAGGGAGTTCGATAACCTTCTTGGTGATATTCATCATAAAATTCTTGTTATTTTCTAGTCTTTATTCTTGCATCACCCTTGAAATCCATCATGCTCTAATTTTCAAAATTTAAATTGGGAAAAAAAAATTAACTTGGGTTGACTAAATTAAGAAACCAAACTTAAAATTTTATTTCGCTATAATTGATATTTATTAATTTTAATAAAAATTGTTTATTTTTAAATAAAGTTATTGAATATTATAAATTTTTAGTAAGATGATTGGTCTGGTTGGGAATTGGAAGTAAACCAAATGCAATTGGTGTTGTTCGCAATTGGAAACAAAGTTAATATAAGTTTTTAATTGATTTTTTCATTCCATGTTAAAATACTTATTGCTGACATTAAGAAAACATTACCTACTTTGATAAGAGAACCACTATTGATTTTATGCTTATCATCTTTAAGTTCCTCTTTGTAGACTAGGAGAGCCAATTATTAGAGATTTGGTGTCTGGTGTGCTTCAATTTGCTTCTTAGCTGATTAAGGTTGTAAATTTTGTAGCAGAACTTCATTTGGTTAATGCGCTATGATTAACATTTTTCATATATTTTTATTTTGTTATTTGTGACATCATTGTATTAACCAAATTATATGTTGTTAATGTCAATTGTTCTGAGTGCCATCTTATTCAACATTCTCTTGACAATGTTTTGACATTATTGCTAGTTGTTATTCCTGAGATCCATTTTCACTGAGGATGCATTGCTTAGTATACAAAATGGAATGTTGGTATTGTTACAACTGTTATGCTTTATAGGATGCATTGCTTAACAGTATCTGCTTTGTGTTGTCTAAAGGCAATTTAAATTCTCTCTTCCACATGTGAACAATTGCTCTATAGGTTTCATTTATCTAAAATATCTCTCTCTTAGCTGTGTGGATTATTTCTTACTGTTGCCTACTGAAGCATAAATTATTTTCGAGATTATTGTTGAATTTTATTTGTTTATTGTTGGGATTGAATTCTAGCTTAAGTTAGTTTTCATATATAAAGGTTCATATATGGTCTTTAATTAGATCCGTTTAAATTTGTGAAAGCTCTCAATTGCGCTTTTCAAGGACTTAATGATACAATATAACCTAGGCAATCACCCCGGAAAATCTAAACAATCGCAATCAGAAGAGGAGGACATTGTGCTAAGAAATTGATTCATTCATTGACTAGATTTGGCATACTTTTGCAAATCAAAATATGACATTACCAAACTATCCCTGATGTATGACTTCTTTAAAATATAGTTGTAATTGCTAGACTAGTTCTATATCTAGACTATGTCAAATAATATTGTTAGACCTTATTCTCACGTTATTACTACTGACATTCTCTTGCGAATAAAGGTTTAATATTGCTGTTGTGTTTCCAACTAAAGGTTTTCAGGCGCCTTCAATTGTTTTCTATCTCGGGTTGGAAGTTTCGTACTGGCAAATGGCCAATGTGTTAGCTATGCAAATTTATAAAAAGCATTCATAAACATGTTTTCTTGATGTTATTTTATCAATCCATTATTAGATGTTGTGGTAGGATATCTATTTATTTTTGCTTTGGGAAGCATTTCTATGACTTCACGATTGATCTTCATCAAGCAGGGACGATGCTTCTGTAAAAATCAACCTGCTCAATGTCAGTGTTGTTATTTCTTATCAGCTAAAAATTGATGGTAGACTTTACAAGCAGGCAATGACAGTCTTTGTCAGTTGCACAAACATTGGAAGGGCATTGCTACAGAAGATTAGTTGTTTTAACAGTACCACATCTACGCTATTTTCTCATCAATTCAACCATAAAACATCTTAAGTAGTGTAACCCAACTAACGTCAATTACACACGGATGGCAGTATGCTGTTGGGAGGAGCCATAAATCATTTTGTTAGCTAAAGTACTCATATATGCTAGCTCTTTGTTTGTTGAGGTCCAGTAATTTTTTAATTATTTGTATTAAATGGTAATTTGGTTGTATGCATCTGGCTAATTAATTCCTAGTCAACTTATCATACGCATATGTTTGGCTAGTGTAGTTGTGATTTCTAAGAAACTAATTTTAGAAACATCATATATGGCTTTCTCTTTATTCCTTGAGTAGTATATATAACATATTTTGCTCAAGGTAGTCAAATCGAGATTCGAATCGTGAATCGAAATTCTAAATTTGTGAATCGATAATCGTGAATCGAATCGAATCGTAAGATTCAGTTCACATTTCAAAATCATATATATACATTAATACATATATATATAACATGATTATATATAAAAAAAAATTCTAAGTCATGCATTAAACATAAAATAGTTTGGAAGACATTTTCCTAGTTTGAGATCTTTTTTAAGTTTGGAAGACATTTTCAAGTGTTAAGCAAACCTATATATTGAAAAAAACTTAGTTATTTTAAAAATAATTGAGATTTAAAAATTAATAAAATAGTCACAGAAAGATTAAATTATGTTAAAGATTAGTTTTTAAAATAAAAAGATTTCTTTCCATAACAAGATTTTTAAGATAACAAATTAATTCGATATTAAAATTTTAAAAGAAAACATTATCTTTTAATTAATCTTTGAATTTGTTTTTCGATAACAAATTCAAAGATTAATTAAATAAGGGCCAATTTGTCTTTTTCTTTTTTTTTTAATTCAAAACTCATATTAACTAGGAATCGTTGATCTTCTCGATTCATATCGATTCGACCGATTCGGGACCGATTCAAACGATTCATTCACGATTCTAGATCAATGTCGATTCTTTTATAAGATTCGAACCGTTACGGATGAAAAACGATATGAATCGTACGATTCGTATCGAGAATCGTACGATTCTAACTACACTGATTTTGCTAACCTAGTTGTGGTTTTTAAGAAACTACTTCTAAAAACATTACGGCTTGCTTTTTACTATGGTGTTCCTCAAGTAGTTTATATGACATATCTTACTAATCTAGTAGTGATTTCTAAGAAACTACTTTTAAAAACATCACATAAGGCTTGCGCTTTACTCCGATGATCCTTGACTGTTGAACATAATAGACACTAAATTTCACCAATAATTTGATATAGAATATACGTCGCAAAAGCAATTATTTATTTATTTATTTATTTTTAGTTTGCTAAAAATGCCTTATTAAGATATGGATAGAATTTCATCCTTTTCTTTTGTAAGTTTCTACAAATGGACGTTCTTCTTCCAATGCTCGAGAAACAAATGTGTTTAGAAGTTAAACATGCAAGTTTTCTTGGGTTATTTTTAATTAATTGAACTTTTTGGGTATTTATTTAATGTAATTGCCAATTAGATGCATGCTAAAGCTAAGATAGGGGTGTAAACTTGAAATTTGTTTCACCTATTGCTACATATATGGGAGAACATACCTATTTTCTATCAGTGATATGATAACACTTGTGGACTTAAACCTGCTTTTCTTATATTTGGATGTTTTGAAATAAAAGGATGGTTTATTCTGATGCTCTTCATGTTTATATTATCAGTCGTACAACTGGGATCACATTAGACATGCATGAACTTTTTTTATCACATGCTACAGCAACATCAAGTTCCTTCTAATATGTGTGTATGCTTGCATGCTACATATATGTTCATCTTGATATATCTACTATTGTAAGTGAAATACATGCTCGTTTTTGTACATGTTACATATTTTATTTAAAGTCTTAAATTACAACATTTAGGTTCTAGTTTGTTAAGTTATGCATTTTCTTTTATAATTTCCACTCTTAGAATGTCTTAGCATGCAACGGCCTGCATGGCAATGTTAATACTGTCCAAGTTAAGGCCCACTTGTTTGTCGTTGCTTGATATTAGCATGGATTCAGCGGCCACGATGGATGATCAAATACAGACAGGCCAACTGTCTGAATTAAGTGGCATATTTCTTTAACTAAGTTTATTTTTCTTACTTGCGTGTAATATAATAATAATTGTTATTAATTATTAATAATTAATAATTAATAATAATAAGAACCCCGACAACAACATTCCTCCAAATAAAACCATCTTGTCCCATAAATTGCGCTCACTGTATTGTCTTATAATGAACATCTCTCATTGTCTTATAGTATCTTTAAGGCCCGATTTTTCTGAATTCTATAAACGCTCCATATTATAGCGAAAGGGGAGGGCGAGAGCGAGGGCGGGGAAGGGAAGGGCTGGCCGGGAAGAGGGCGGGGAGGGCGTCGGGAGAAAGAACCAACGACCGCCCCTATCGCCACTCCCACCGCCGCTTCCACCGGTGGCCGCCTCCATTTCTCGTCGACAGGTAAACCCCCACCCACCACACTCCCGTCGACGCGTAACTCCCACACCCCACCCTCCCTGGCTTTCTTCCCGTCGCTTCTTTGTCGACGGGAAGAAGGCCACGGAGGGTGGGGTGTGGGAGTTACGTGTCGACGGGAGTGTGGGGGGTGGGAGTTACGTGTCGATGAGGAAGGGGGACGGCCGCCAAGGCGGAGCGAAAGAGAGGGCGGTGGGGCGGTCGCCGGTTCCATATCCTGACGCCCTCCCCCGCTCCTCTTCTGGCCAGGCCCTTCCCCCTTCCCCTCCGCCTCCGGCCCTCTCATTTCGCTATAACACGGAGCATTTATATAATTTCATAAATTCGGGCCTCAAAGCAACTAATCAACCATGAGAAGATGTTAATTGTAAGACAGTGCATTGAGCGCAATTTATGGGTCAAGATGGTTTTATTTGGAGGAATGCTGCTGCCGGTGTTCTTACTGGTATTAATTATTAATAGGCGGCTACTAGGGTGGATCGATAGGGAAGGACAAGGGGCTGTCGCTGGTTACTTATCCCGAAGCCCTCCCCCGTCCCCCTTTCCGGCCGGGCCCTTCCCCTTCCTCCTCCGCCTCCGGCCTTCCCCTTAGGCTATAGCTTGGAGCATTTCTAGGATTTTAAAAAAGTCGGGCTCAAAGCAACTAATCAATCATGAGAGATGTTTATTATAATACAGTGCACTGAGCGCAATTTATGGGACAAGATAAACATTACACAGTACAATGAGATTGAATAACAACCGAAAATTTTTTCTTGTAGTGTATGTCTTCTGTTGATGCTATGTTTTTTTTTCCCCAAAAACTCTTTTCTTTCTCACTCTCTTTTTAGTGTCGTAATAGTTATATTTTGAGGAATTCCAGATCATAGAGAACACAAAAGAGGATCCTGGTGTTCTAAAGATTGCAGGTTATCCAAATAGTAAATTTTCTCTCTGAATCTATTCATAAACATTTGCTTACATTCTGTTCACTTTCCAGGTCTTGCGTGAGAACATTTGTCATCCAGCGCCAAATATTACACATTTGCTACTCAAATTTGAAGTAAATGATCCAGTAAAAAGGACTGTGTTGCAACCAAAAGATCATTACAGGTTATTATAGTTTAAATGTTGAGGATCTTCATACTTGTCACTGTCAGATGATCTCTTCCCAATATTATCTGCAGTTGTTTGAAGGTTGCCCTTGATAAGTTGGAAAGACCATCTCAACCAGATATAAATTCCTTGTTTTATGAGTTTAGTTTCCAGGTCAGCAGAGTATCATAAGTTTCAGTACTGCACTCTGAGTTTGGTTAGGAATGATGATAATGATCAGTTTTATTTTTTGTCGCATGCAGCTTCTTTACGAATTATGTTTGGAACCATTGACCGCTGTGCCTGTAATGGATCGTTTGAGTGCAAAGAAGTACCAATTCTTTTCGGTGGTGCATCCTCATTTCCTTTTCTATGTATCCTTTTGGTGTCATCTCCTACCCATGCCTTATTCTGATGTGTTATGGCCACATTTTTATATGTGCTTCAGCACTGAGAGACAATTGGAGTTGTGCCACTCCCTAAAAGGGCTAACAATCTGGCTCTTCGTGTCAGTACTGTGCATCAGTTTGCAAATACCAGTTTGAATTTTATTACAATTGTTTGTTGAACTGGTGGTTCTTCTTCATGACTCCTTAATTCTATGACTGGATTTTTCTTAATCCCATGTCCCACTGCCATTACTATAATTTTACAGGCAGTTGCTGCAATATAGTTTCATTTTCTTGCACGGATAAGGTGTATCTTTGTCTGATTATCTTAGAAGTCCTCTCTGTCGTGCATCACATTTTCAGTATGCATATATATTTAGATAGATAACACTGGCTGTATGTTATTTGCCTCTTCATATATATAACACCCACCCGCCCACCCACACGTTTATATGCGAGAAAGGTTGATATCTTGCCTTGAAAATGTGTGAACTTTATCTACTTGAAGTTGCATAAGTGCACATTTGGTGTTGATCTGTTCGATGCAATAGTACACTTGGCGGTAACTGTTGTGCTGATAGATAGAGTCTTGCTGGTTTTTTTTTTTTATTTATAATTTGAAATTTTGAAATAGGCATTCATAGCATCAAGTTATACACTATCATGTGATCGTAATAGATTTGAGGGATTATTGAAGGGTTTACGCAGGCAATCTGTCATGTTCCATACACAGTTTGCGCTCATAAATGAATATTTTTCACAATTTATTTCTTTTGGTTGCATTAACAGTTTGCCTTTGAACTCAAAGTGTCATTGAGTGATTCATTACCTAAAAGCTTTTAATCCTCTACCATTGTGCAGGGGGCGTGGCTGCTAAAAAAAAACATTTAGTTTTGTTTCTAATTTGCAGATTGATAGAGTACATGCTGAACTGTCAACGGCAAATATTCCCATGCTGAGGAAAGAGGCTCACACACAATATGATGTGGTTGGTTTCTTGTCATTATTCATCATCTTGAACTTGAAAGTCTTCTTACTTCTTCAGTTCAAGTGTTCTTTTCTTTAATTTACGGTTCCTAAATTCTTAATCGAAGTAGAGTGGCTTTGATGAGTACTTGGACAGTCTTCACTTAGTGTCGTAATAGTATGACACACTCATATAAAGATGATGTTGTTTGTTCCAAGCTTTCTTATTGCTAATGAATTCATTCTCTATTTTGATTATTTCCATTCAAAGAGGATGGTGCATTTATTCTTGCAGAATGCTGCTAGATCATGTTATGCTCATGACAGGTTTTTAAGCCTGAGTTATCCTGGGAAGACTCTTCTTTGCATTGAAAAAACTACCACCAGTTTTGTTTAACTTCTTTCTGTTCGGTAGATCAGATTTTTGTATCTGAAATCTAATGACAGTTGTGGGGCTATTTCTCATAATATCCTTGGCTGTAATTTTTCAATCATTAATGAGCCCTGTGCATTGTATCTTTTTCCCCCTTGATATACTTAAGCTTAAGCTTGGATGAAAATACATGAATACTACTCTGATTCGTCAAAGGTAAGTGAACATTGAGTCTGGTCATTCGATTCCTGTGAAGAAACCCGACATCAAATTATGATATTTTGAAACAAGATGATTTGCAAAAAAAATAAGTTAGAATTAGAACACAATTACTCTATTGGCGTATCCTAGTTTTTCATAATGTGATTTCCAAAAGGAATACAATAACCAGTAACACTGCAAGGATTGGTCTCTCTATTTTTCTCTTTCCTTTTGGCCTTTTTACTCAGAAATGCGCCCCACTAAGGGATTAGTGAGGGATTAGTGGGGCGCATTTCTGAGTAGAGGGGCCAAAAGGGAAAAGAGAGAAAAGTAGATAGACCAATTCGGGTATTATATCTTGTTTATGTATAGTGTGAACATAATGTTTATTTGACTGGCAACATTGTACTATGTGGTTGGAAAATAAGATTATTATGTTTCCTTAACATATAATCTTATATTATCAATTTTTTTTTACTAAAATACCCTCAAACATATGCCAAATATATAAAAAAATTCATACGATTTTCATGTAAATATTAAAATTATTTAATAATAAATATTTGCTATTATTTAAAAAAAGGTATATTTTTAATTTTAAAATGTTTGGTTTTTATTAATATTAATAATTAATAATTCAAACTTAAATATTTTAACATCTCTTGGTAACACAAATAAAGCAATCATATGTTGTGTTTGTTTCATAAAAAAATTGCATAATTGCATATGCAGCTCCCAAAGTTCATAATTCCATACATTCCCTTACAAAGCACTAGTACTTTTAGAACCTCTACTGTCGTTTTCTGGTGATGGCCGCTGATGAAGGTTTGAATCGTTTGATATGAGGGTTTTAGGTCATTAGGTGCCATATATAATAGTGTAGATGTGAAATTTATTATGCTGGTGAAATTACTTAACATTTCATTCTTTCTAGTCATGTTCCAGAGGGCCACTGAAATACAAGCTTCATTATGGCGCATTCATATAATTTTCATAAGGATATAATTGTAACACACCATTGGAGCAAGTATGTTTTGGGGTTGTACTGTGATTTTTTTGGCATGCATGTATTGGATGGTAGAATTCATTCAACTATTAATGCAATACTTTCTCCCATCTTTTGTGAAGCACCATGGCGCACTGCTATCTCTGATTTGATTTAGGAATAATATGTTTGTAGTTTTATTTTCACCACCGCAAAATATGTATTGTATTTACTTTCTTCTGGTTGCTATGATGTTTGGTTTAGGTCTTTGTTTCATGAACAGGGTAACAATTGGGATAGTTTTTGATGCAAGAACTAATGGAAAACTATTTCTTAATTTGATAAATTCTATCCATGTCTTGATTTTAATCATCATACTTAGAGGCCAAGTTACTGGCTGATAATTAATTAATTACTGAAGGCCATTAGGTGAAGCTTCTTAAACCTTCCTGAGTTTTAATTGATTTCCAAAAATCGATCAGGTGCATAATCAATTAGAAATTCTGTGGCAGTTATTTTATAGCATTGGTTTGTTTCATGCCAGCTGGAGTTATACAGATACCTGAGGCATGTTTAACCCACTTGGCCATTTATTAAGAAACCCTTTTGTCTCTCCTTTATTTCTTTGCTTGTTTTCTTGGGTAGTTGGGTTTGAACCAATTTGAAGTTCCATATCATTACAATGATAAGGATGTAAGCATTATTATGTTATTGGCTATGACAACTGATGAATTTTTGAAGTATATTTATGTAGGTTGGGGAACTCACTCAGCAATTTCCAGCGATCATACCACTTGCTTTGGTACTAAAGCAGTTCTTCGTTGATCGTAGTCTGGATGACTCCTACTCAAGTGGCCTAAGTTTATATTGTTTGGTGAGTGATTTTTGGCTGAAGTTTTTTTTACAAGAGAAACAGACAGCCCGAAGGCTCTGCTAAACCGTCAAGGGCATGCACAAGCCTCAGTGGAGCAAGTGAGAGCGGGGCCTGCGCACATATGGACACTAGAACCACCCGCACACAACCATCGCTTACATCTCCCAGAAATGTGCCTTCAGTCGAGAATCGAACTCTCACTACTCGATGTGATAATATCTAAACCACATAGATATGGAATGGTAATGATTGGGTAGTTTAATATTCTTGATTGATTTCTAGGTAATACAAAAGTATGGTACTTCTAGATATTGGAGTGAATTTCTTGTAGACTTTGTGGTAGGTTATTGTGGCACCTTGCATTTGCATAGTATAAATTCCTGTTGATCAGCTAGTTTTCTGAGTCAGTGGTCTATTTAACTTAATCCGAGGACAAAATGTTGTGGTTTTGTCACTTGTTCTTTGACTTACATTATGTCTTTTTTGTTTTTTTTTTTGTTTTTTGTTTTGGAAGAACTTCTCAATTGAGAAGCTAAATTTATTGAGAAAATGAAAGACTACAAAAACAAAAGAAAGATCAACAAAACAGAAGGGAAAGGAAAAAAAATACAAAACAATCAGCGAAGAACATATCCATGATTGATAAACGAACGCATAACCCCTCGGGGAAGATCTCGGCCGTAGAGGAAGAGGTTGAGTTGACGATGACAGAATCCCAGAGAAGCAAGGTTGATGGCAGGTTTGATCTAGTGAAGGGGAAGAATCTCAATTCTCGGATTATGATTCATATCTAAGAGAAAGTTTAGATTACTAATTTGGTGAAGAAAACACCAAGAAAGCGTGGGATTAGGACGATAAATGAGATCCAGAACTCTGTGATGGGTGCTAAAAATGTGTTTGATTACAATGTGATGATCAAGAGCGATTTGAAGAGCAACTTCAAGGGCGAAAATCTCGTCAAATAAGTCATCGTGCATAGGTTGCGACAGGGACCCTACAAGACAGACAAAGTTGTTAGCATTGGCGATAAAAAAACCGATAGATCTTACCTGTCGTGGATGATTGGGCACAACATGGGTGAAAAGAAAAGGCCCGTCAGCACAAGAGAAGTTAAGACAAATGAATTTCTTGCCGATTTGGACGAATATTATTAAATATGAAATTACAGCGACTCATCCAGATAAACCATGCACCTGCAGCAATAAGAGCGAGGGTAAATTTAGAGTTAATATGAGTAAAGACCCAATCGGCAGTATGGAAGGCGTCATCAAAAGATATGGCCAGATTTGTCTTGAAGTTGATTTGATTCCAGATGTACTGAGCTCAGGAACAGCTGCAGAACAAATGATTGATAGTTTCGCGGTGCATACCACAAAAAATACAAGGGCGGTCGGGGCCAAGATTCAAATTGTGAAGAAAGACAGACGTGAACAAATGACCCTTAAGACACAACCAAATAAAGTGCTTCACACGGGGGCGACAGGGATTTGCCAAATCAATTTCCAATCGGCCCAGTAGTCAGAAAATTGAGATTGTTTATTGAAATAATGATAGACAGCTGAAGAGGTTTTTTGACAATTGGATTTGGGAGCCCAAACCCAGTGTTTGTGGGAGTCATTATCGATAGTGATTGAATTGGAAATAAGATTATCAGACAAGTCTCCAAAAGTTCTGGAAAGAGCGTTAAAATCCCAGTGATCACCCAGGACAAAGTCAGAAATGATTAAGTGATCAAAATCATCATTCATATCAAAATACATGGGCTTAAGAGCAACTAGAATATCATAAATCCAAGGGTCCCAAAGGAGAGAGGTCAAGTCGGGATTGACAGAGTTAATTTTGCAGTGGTTTAATGAAATTGGCAGAGTAGCATAAACCACAGAAAAACCAAGAGCACTTTTCAGAGAACCTGCCCTCGATCTACCTCGGCTTTCAGAACTTGATAACACTTCCCTCATTCATTATGCCTTTGGCTTTTAACGCATCTCCTATAATTTCAAAGAAAAAGAGCATTGCTTGATTTTTCTTTTAGCCACCAGTTGTATACTCTGTCATTCACATATTCCGAGATATAGTTATAACTTGCAGTCGGCATTCATGCTTGTGTCTTTATGTAGGTATTATTGGTGACATGATTTCTCCAGCATGAACACCATATTGGCCGGTCAATCAACTAGGTAAGCCATTTAATATGTCATGACTTACACTGTTTTTTGTTCTGTTCTTACACAAACAATGCTAATGATGTACCTTTCTCATTGAAGGGGAATTAAATTTTACCCATATATTAATATGGGAATTCCATTCAATTATATTCTCAAATTACTATGCTAATAAGACATTACCTGCTTTATGGGAGCTAATAACCCGACTGAAACTATCATTCACCTTGTTGAGATGCAAAATATTGCAAGTGCTATAACTTTTTTTTTATGCATTTTGAGTTTTAGTATCTATATTCTTACCATTTTGTTGGATGTTTTATCTAGTATCAAATGCTTAATTTTCAGAAGTAAAATTAAATGAGACTGGATTGATTGTTCAAGATCTATAAAGGGGGAAATTAGGAAGACGAAATCCTCAAAATTTAAACTTTTCCCATGAAGAGCATTCGTCAGTGCCTTCTCACCAAGTTGGCATGTTTTGTAGCTTTTAGTTGATATTAAATTGATGTGTTTTGTAAACTTAATTCTTTGTGAAGACATGAAGATGGCATTTCCTTATTATACTTTTGGTATGAAGATATCCATGTGCAGAAGGAACATCTTTGAAGTTTGTATTTTTGGTAATAATTTGACTTATTTCTTGTCTTTATAGAAAGTTGGGGTAAATTTCTTGGTTGGGTACTAACTTTTGGTCAAATCTCACTTTGAGCACTAACCTTCAATTCGTACCAAAGTGAGCACTAAGTTTCTATTCTCTTTCACCGACTGAGCACTTGGCCCTTTTCGGTGAGAAACTTATGACGTGGCCACCGGATTGTTTGTGTGGACCCCTATTTTCCACGTAAGAGACTGTCCTGGAGCCGTCCACGTCAGCAACTTACCCACATCAGCGAGAAATGATCCATGTCGGTTGCCACGCAGGCATCTTCTTCATCATGGAAGCCGGGATTACTTTTAGCCCTAGTTTTTTACCACGCTTCCCGTGAGCATGAGCTCATTGGTAGCACTGATTTATGTCCGGCGATATTTGCCGAGCAAGCGTACGATGTCTAGCAGGCTTTAAAATAACAATAGAGGTCACAATTCTTGTTGTTACTGCAAAAGGTTTTCCACTTTGAACAACAAAGAAGAAGATGCAGTAGAAGCATCATAGGCATAAATTGGGAACACAATTCCTCCATGCATCTAAACCGCGGAACACAGCAACAGAAGAAGTTACTAATTTTGTCCGAGTTAATACACAATCATGGGTTAATTCGTGCAACATTTCTTTGTGATAAAAGTTCATAATTTCTGCAAAAAAAAGTATTAAAGTACACTCATGCATAAAAACTCATTCAATTCAGGATTAATTTGACTCAATTAAACCCAATTAAATACAATCAGATCATATGGCCTAGTCGATCACCATGATGCTTCTCCTTCGGATGCACTATTTGCCAAAGCTTCCTCTTCCTTCTAATGGACTTCCGGCCTAATCTCTACATTGCTCGTCACTAAAACTATCGTGCCTCTTTCTTGCCTTCTCTTAGATGCCTCAACCGGTGCATTAACACCACTGATTTCACCCTTGCCACCGTTGTAAAAAACTAGGGTTAAAAGGTTTAAAAGATTTGAGGGTAAGTGCTCAGTTGGAAGATGAAGAAGCTACCTACGTGGTAACCGATGTGGATCATTTCATGCTGATGTGGGTAAGTTGCTGACGTGGACGGCTCCAGAATAGCCTCTTACGTGGAAAATAGGGGTCCACGCAAGCAATCCGGTGGCCACATCATAAGTTTCTCACCAGAAAAGGCCAAGTGCTCAGTAGGTGAAAGAGAATAGAAACTTAGTGCTCACTTTGGTATGAATTGAAGGTTAGTGCTCAAAGTGAGATTTGACCAAAAATTAGTACCCAATCAAGAAATTTACCCTAGAAAGTTGATTGATTGTTATTTTTTTTTTTTATCAAGGCAAGAGAAAAAAAAGCAAAAAAAGCTGGTTGTTAGAAACTTCATAATAATAGAAGATATGAACACTATATATAATTTTTGGAAGTGATTTTCTGCTTATGATGATTGACCTTTTCTTTATATTTTGCTATTGTCATCTTCCATCTACACTTCATAGATATAGAGTTAGTGTGTAATTTCAAAATTTGGACTTCAAAAGATTCTCATTACACATTTGTTTTTTGAATTTCAAAGTGATCCGTGATGAATATGACTAACTTCATTGAAGTCACTAGTTACTAAATTTGATTGATAACTTTCAGAGTTGCTGTTGATTTTTCTTCACAAGTGTTTATTTTTGTGATTTAGCTATACAACTGGATTTATTTACTTTTTCTTTCTTAGGACCTTGGCAGCCTTTTGATGGATTTTCTCTACTTCTTCGGGTGAGGGTGGATAACTTCCTTTTGGTTTAACATTCTTGTGGTTAACATGTGACAATCATATTGCCTTTGTTCATTTAAATGGAACCATGACTTTCTTTTGGTTTTGCATTCAATAAGTGATTATCATATGGCCTTTGTTCATTTAAATGGAATATTTGCTAATTGATGAAATACAGGGGCCCTTTGGTTCAGTTCACCTTAATATCTGATTGTCCTTATTTATAATATATTTTTGTAGGAATGTGTTTGATTCACGTCAAATGCGTATATCAATTCAAGGAAGTGGGGCTTATATGAAGAGAGAAAGGGATTTAAGGTTAGAGAAGCCTTGACTTCCTGTCTCCTTTTGTTTTAGAAGTAGCAAAATGCTTCTGCCTTGTTTATGTGTAGGAGGTCCAAGCACATTATACATAGAATATCCATGTATGTTTTAAGTGTATTTATCAGTTTCTCTCTTTTTCAATGTCAAGTTGACATCTTTACCTCACTAAGTGTTCCATTGCTTTCTTTAATATTTTGAAATGTTGAATAAACAAGCTTTTGTAGATGCTTATGCTGTTCTAGAGAATGAACAATCACAGTCCTCAGACCATTGCCCTCTAACTTATTTGGCATCATTTAGGTTATTAGAAAAAATAATTCCAAGCATCGGCTAGGAATTCCTAAGTTCAGTTCATAGTGGCTGATGATTTGATTGTTTGGAGGGTAATAATATTCCTGCACATAAAATACATGTAAACGCATTAGGTTTGATTTGATTTGATTTGTAATGTACTTCAAGTTTAGTAATTTCTGAACTCTTATAAAAAAAATATGGTAAATTTTTTTTTGTAAGGCACCAAACTATGACCCTATTCTTATTTTAAAATCCAAACTTCAATTTGAATCAAAATGGTTCCTAGCTTCAATTTTGTTTTAGCGGATAGTTACTCGTGAGATTCCGGCCACATATATGATAGACTATCTGCCCAGTTAGCAATTCCATCTCACCTAAATTTCCGACATCACATCATCAAAAATAGATCGGAGTCTCTAGGGTGACCACCCGGTGAAACAAAATTGAAGTTGGGTAACTATTTTTATTCAAATTGCAGTTTGGACCTCAAAAATGAAAAAGAACCATAGTTTGATGCCGATACAAAAATTTACCTAAAAAAAATTGACATTAGGATGATCTATCATGCATCACTTTTTTTATTTCAAAGGTATTGCAGGTCACTAATATTTAGTCTGGTGGGAGGCCTAGCGGTTTAAAGTCGAGACATCTTTAAATGAGTTCATCAAAGATGCAAATCAGTAAATATAAGAATTTCTATATGAAAAGATGAGATTAGATGGAAGTATTATGCTTGACTGTGAGCAACATAAATTAAATAAAAATAAAGGGCTGTTGGTAATGGTTTAACCGTTACATTTGAAAGTGAGATAATTCAAGTTGAGGTGAATAAGATAGCAATAAATCTATGATTTTTGGGCATGACTTTGTGTGCCATAATTCAGTACTTAAAACAGACATCCATATGAATTGATTTTTGGTCATACATATAGTTTATGTTTTAAAGGATTTCCGAAGGATGAACATGCTAGGAGATCATTACAACAAGTTGTTAGTTCCGGTGATGTGGTTTGTGGTTTAGTAAACACTCAAAACACTCAAATAAAAACTCACACAAACCAAGCAAGAAAGAGACACACAAGATTGGTAACCTAGTTCGACGTCCACTGGCCTACATCTGGGGGGCCAAGCCCGGAGATAAATAATCCACTAAAAGAGGTAAAAATAGACGAGTACAAACACTTGTCACTCACACTCTCAACAATAAAGATCACTACCCTCTCTAGATTGCCTAGTGCTCTCCCACTCTCCTCTAAGAGTCTCCCAAGAGTCACACCTTACAATCTACGAGCAAGGTAGCTTATATAGACACCTCAACATCTCAAATATAGCACATACCTCTTTTAGAATCTCCGCGGCTATTAATTTAAAAAAACCTTACGAAATTACATTTGTTGTAGCTCCTATTGTAACATGAATTACTGACATGACCCTCTGACCGACTTGAGCGAGTTACGTTACGTTATGGATGATCTCAAGAACCATCAACCTCCCGGTCATGCTTGAGTCCGAGTCGATGCGTCCCAAATCTCCCGATCCCTCACTACGGCAAGCTAGCCTACCTCCTCGACTCCTTATCACGCAGTCCCCTCGCAAGGGGCGCACGTCCTTGTGCGTCTTCATGAAACTTGCCAAACTTTAGTCTTCAACCTTCCTAGTTTGGTCTTCAAAGATTCTCCAAACTTGATCTTCAATTCACCCAATTAAGTTTGGTTCTCAAATCTTCAATCAATCTTCATCGAGGATTCTTCAAATCATATCTTCAATTAGCCTTCTTCATACCATTGATAGATCTTTCTTCAATTAAGCTCCATCCATATTTAGTCTTCAATCACATCTCCTAAATATGGTCTTGATATGATCTTGTCTTGAAATGTAATCGATTCACTAAAAATAAAGTTCACCAAGATCTTTAGATAACCACTATGATTTTTCAAGATATTTTACTCCAGTGTTATAGACTTACTAAAAATAGCTCCACCAAGATCTTCAAGATGTTTGCCTTGCACTCCAAGTCTCCTTGCCATGTCACCATGCTTGCCACGTCATCAATTATGCCTTGTCACCATGGTTGCCACGTCATCTTACCTTGGTGTCAAATCATGCCAATTAAATAGTGCGGTTGCACTAACACAAGTGAACTTTGATTTGCTTATTTACTGTTCCATACTGTATGTTATTTTCATTCAAAGGAGTTCTATCAAATTCTTCTAAGCTGATCCTATAACCGTGATGCAAGTGTTTTTCACTTTTGTATGCTTTACTGGGACCTGGAGACGTTATTTCATGTCCCAAAGCAATGTGCATTTTGGTGAGGGATCTCAAGATATATTGGACACATACACAGTTGACCATTCTTCTTCTGAGGGAACTTTTCATACAAAAGCTACCATCTCTTCCCCATGTGAGCTTTGTGGTGATCAAAAGAGCTCATGTTCTTGGTGTAACTCCTTAACACCCATTATTCCCGGTAAGGACTTAAACTCAGCTGGAAATTACTCAAATGCATCATATACTGCTTCTTTTCCTGATAAATGTATTTTCAAATCAGGTTTGCAGTCACGGCTAGTGCTTGCGCACCAATATGGAGCTTCTTGTCCTGCAGGGACATCTGGATCAAAAAGACTACTGCTCTGGGTTTAATGCATTCATGCAGTTCATTCCCAGCTTCTTTTCTGGCAGTTAGTTTTAAAAGATGAAGCTGTACGAGGACGACACAATTTTTGATACCATCATTTGCAATATGTGTAGAGTTTAGTTCCAGCTGGTGTCTGATTTCCTTCTTACAGGCTGTTCTCATTTGTATGATAAAGTTAGATTAGAGTTCTAACCACCAAGTTCAAATTTCAATACTTATTGTTGAACTCTTTTGACTACAATTGGAATAAAAAAATGGTTTGGTTAAATCATACTAACATGATAAAAGTCGTGTTTGGCAGTTTCCAAAAGAAAACATAATACTCATATCATAAACATAAATAAGAAACAAAAGACTTTGCAGCCATTTTTCTGTCTGGTAAAATCTAAAAGCACCCTTCCCCTTGGGAGATTTCCTTTCATGGTCTACCATCACAGCATAATGCTCCAGATGTGAAAGATGAGTTCTGAGTTAATAGCACAACAAAAAACCATAAAAAAATCGGAAGCTGGTGCATGGCCTGTCTGCAAAAAACTAAAATTGTTATGTTGCAGTCACTTCATCAACTGAAATAAAAAATAAAAAAATTAAAAAAACCTCACAGTGAAGACTTTGTTGAAGCAACTGAGCTATTATGTATTATCTCCAAGCTTAAATCTTCATGCATGCTTCATTTAGAGTCATGTAATAATACCTACACATGATATGGCATTAGTATTGGGGAAAATCTAATTTATTCAATTGTACACAATACTTGACCACTTACTTTTGTTCATAAATTCACCTTTTGTTGAACTGCTTTATAACAACAAAAAAATCAAGAGTGAGTGACCATCACTACACCACAGTAGACATTTTGCGGCGTTTAATTTGTGCTTTACCGGCGTTTTAAAACGCCGCCATTTACAATCCCGGCGACACAAGAAAACGCCGGGCCAAGTGCCATTGAAACTTTCGTCGGGATATTCCCGACGCTTTATATAATAAATGCCGCTAAGTTGGCGGCGTTTATTACTTAGCGGCGTTTATTATATAAAGCGCAGGTATGAATGGGACGACGTTGAACGGCGACATGTGCTATTGACGGTGTTTATACCTATAAACGCCGCAATTAGTTGCCACCATTTTACCGGCGTTTATAGTGAAAACGCCGAGAGGTATCCATCTAACAGCGGCGTTTATATAATAAACGCCGGAAATATTATCCAAATATGAGAATATTTTTTTCCCGCTGTTCGTGGGATTTTTTGAAATAAACGCCGTGAACAATAAAACTATATTTGAAGGATTTAACAAGCAATTCAGATTTTCTTGGGTATTTCTTCTGAAAAACCTGGAATATAATCAATGGCATTACAACACACATATAGACTTGTTTACATCCACAAATAATTAAACATAAACAATAGTTGATGATTTGTAATAATATTCCACATTCATTCCAACAAGAAGTCACACATTTGGGATTCCAAACATAACACAATAAATTCCAAAAACACCAAAGAACACTAATATCAAAGTATGTGATTCTTGTTCCACATAAAACCATAACGTACATAACATATACGACTAAAGACATCCAATGCATCACCAACGCCATTAATTAATTATCTCCAGAAGAGTTATCCTGCAACTAAAATAAAATCATTAGAAGATGAATCTAGGCATAACCAAAATAATTTGTGCACTTTTATAATACCTGGGCCTGTGATGAGGATGAGCCAATATTGTTTATTCCGGGGATCGTAACACCCGGAAACTGATTTTGTAAAAAGGTAAGAAGAGCATTGTATTGAGCATTTTGTTGTTCTACTTGAGCTCGTTCTTACTCACGCTCATCTCTCATTTTTTGCATTTCTCGTTCCATTTGATGAATTCGCTCAACAACTTCACTTGATTGATTGTTTGAGTTGTTAGAATTTTGGGTACTCGAGCCTCCATAATAGCTTTTGGGTGTTGGACCTAACCCAACCCCTCTTACTCGTCCACATCGTTCTTTTTCCAATAACTTGTAGTCGAATCTCAGTTTCAACCATTTTGCATATCCTCATCTATTGTTTTGATATCCAACTAACTTCTCATTGGCTGACTCCTATATCAAAAACAATTTTTAAAAAGAATTAATATAATTTAAAAACAAATTGTGAAGTGATTAAAGAACACTAAAAACATAGGTATTACCATAATTTGTCTGGTTTCCTCATTCATGTGAGACCCATCCTTCTTAGTATGGGTTGCTCTAAACAGTTCAAGGCGACCTACTTTTTTTTTCCTGTGGTAACCTCCTACAAGTAATTGGACACAAATTAGTTTGAATCACAAACATAAACAAGTTTATAGTTACTTACCATTTCTTTTTCCTTTCTTGAGAAACTCTTCGATCCACAAGTGTGTGTATATTTTTGTTGATTTCTACTAGCAACCCCAAGTTTTTTAGAATCCTGCATATGACATGCATTTTAAATTATAAATAACAAAGATAAGATACTTTCATTGAAATAAGCAAAATATTTACGCCAACTCTCCTTTCTTTGAATACCAAAAGTCAACTAATTGTTCCCATTGCCATCGAATAGTAGCACTTGGATGTTTGTCCTTGTTTGCCTGTAGGCTTTCTTCTCGTTTGAAATGTTTTGTTTTCAAATCATGCTTATAATCCCTCCATTTCTTCCCCAAAGATTTGAGTACATACTCTCTTGAAATTTGAAGGGAAAATCTTAACTATATAAAACATTATAACCCATTTGGATTAGTAATAGAACTTACTAAATTTGAACAATTAAATTATTTATAAGCATAACATTTGAACATTTTAGTTAAGTGACTTTACCTCAATAAATTTAAATAATTCATCCTTCAATGTTTTTGGTACTTTATGCCAACTCTCATATTGGAGGCCAATATGTTGGCCTGATCGAGCAAGCATACCTAGAAATGCAGCCAATAATTGTGCTTTGGGTCCAACTGGTTGTCCTAATTGATTGGAACTCACTAAAATCCTTTCTTGAGAAGGTAATGTCCATAACTCTTTTATAGTGGTTCGATCCCTTTTTCTTTGTTGTCCTTGATTATCAACTACAATAATACATACACATATCATAACATATAAAGCATTTATGCAATTATAGTGATTTTTAATTGTAGTCTAAAAGCATGGAATTACCTGAATTTAATTCACTGGCTTCATTGATTGGCTGAAGATTATCTAATCTTGTGCATGTATTACTGGTTGCAACTTGATCATTAAGGTTTGAATCATCTGAGGATGACGGAATAGAGCTATGTGGAGTAACACTAGGTAATGGAGCAGACCTTGTAGAACCAACATGGTTTGATGGATTACTGCCGCAAGTGTTAGATGTTGTAGCACCACCAACATCACATCCACTTGCATTGTTAGCAGTAGAGTTAGATTGGACAATTTTGATACCTTTCAATTTTAATCTCCACATGTTTTCACTTGTCTGCACAAAGAAAAAATGACTCGTCTGTGAATTAGATGCAAGCTTGTCAATGATTGCAGAAATTAAAAAAACTGAATAGCATGCTATATATAGAGTGGCAAAATGGCAAAACTCTATTCCAAACAGAGTGGGTTGAACTATTTGCAGTTTATTTGTTTAAAGCTAAGAAGCTGGCAGCCAGATGAGAGTTTAGAAGTCTCTCTGCACTTGCATTGACTTTGAACTACTAACTGTGTCTCCAGTGAAGACATTGTCTACTAACAAATCTATTTTTGAAGCCAAGATCAGTTTTTTCCAAAATAATACAGAACGTCAGTCAGTATATATATTATGGTATACCAGTCCTACTTTCTGAAGAATTTGCTATTGTCTACAATGTTTTTTTTGGGTTCCAGAAGCTGTAAAATTCAGTTCCTCATGTACAAAATGTTCTTTCAAGAAAGGCCCAAAAAGTCCAAGATACTTTGAATTTCATTGTTCAAGCAAATCCAGTGTTTCTATTGATCACCAGAAAAGGAAAGTTTCATGAGAGTTTCAACAGCACCTATCTTGATACCTTTGTTATTTCATATGTGAACTTCTTATCTAATAAAGGAAGAGATTCATTAGCTTTGTTAATTAACTATTGGAAGTAGGAACACCAAAAATATATAGTTGATCATCACCTCTAAAACCTTGAAAGTCTAAAGACTCTAAACAAGAAGATAAAAAATAAACCAGGAAATAAAATGCATACCAGTCCCTTGCTGGGTATCCAAAGAATTCAGCAAGTCATGAAAATTAATCAAAGTCCTCTCTTCCTTTCTTGATCTTCTTTAAATTTTCTCCTACATGACATCAAATGAGAGATATCCAACTGTAAGAGAGAATAAAAGATAAAAAAAAGGAAGGTGTGGAATAATCAATTTGATGGAAGCAGTCCTGCAAGAGAATCACTAGTTAGAAAGATTAAAAGCTTGGATGATTTATTGTTTTTAAGGAGGAAAAGTTTCTAAACATTACTGTGAGAATTCGTAAAAAAATAATCAATTTGATGTTAGATAAACAAATAGAATTGATCAAGATGATGATCAGCCATAAGACTGCCCTGCTTCACAAAAGTGTCGTGAAAAATTATAGAGACAGCGTTTATCATGTAACATGGGCATGGTTGTAGGTTTCATAGCAATTTGTCCGCTGTTATAAGAAGGTAACAGTGAATATTTTTCAGACCTGTAATGTAACAAACAATTCTTGCAATTGAATAATGCACACATTTATACAAACCCTCAACTGGACAAAAGCCTTGAGAAGCCGTTAAATGTGACTAGGCTAGCATTCATGTTAGTTTTAATATAATTTGAGTGGTAGCGCATGTCTTCAAAATCTTCTTCAGGGAAACATGGGATATGGCCTACCACAAAAAAGGGAAATTGGATGGCAAGGAAGCATAACTAGTTAAAACATTTTTCTTTATTCATAGTCAGACAACACAAAAATAACCTTCAAACATGAGAGGTAAGATCTAATATTAGACACTGCATTAAATCCTTGTGTGCTAAGCATGAATTGCATCACACACTGAGTCATCACCAAAGTATGAGTTGACAAGAGTGGCATGGGCATAGCATAATTTTGGTTCATACATTCCACAACCACGACTGCTGATTTTATAATATGAAAAGATATTAGTTTAAAACCTGGACACTCCTTCCGGTCCAAATCGACTTTACCAGAACCATCTGTTTTCAGTTATCAGTTTCAGATTCTATATGTGCTGAGGCCCTTTTAGGAGCAAAAGGAATAACAACACGAGTTAATAGTCTCTTTGAATGATCGATTTTATAATCGAAACTTTAGACTATATTAGAAATTATTAAGTGTGAATGATGATATAGGTGAACCTAGTGATATGAATGGAAATCTTGGAAAAATAGACAAATCACCAAAAAAACACTTTATCAGGGAGGTATAGAAAAACTAAAAGCAATTTTCAAAAACCGCTTTGAATTTTCACTATAAAATTTTGGAATAGGACCTTCAAAATTCCCTTCTCCACTCAGTCAATGTAAAGGCTTTCCAGAGGCTTGGGCAAATCCTGCAAAGTTCATGCCTTGGTATCTTAGAAAAGAAAGAAAGAGCCAACTACAGGTTAAAAGAATAGTTAAAGGAGAGGGGAAAAACAAACAGCAAGAAATAGATTTAAATTAGATGGCACTTCAGGTCCTTGTGAGCCCAAACCAGTACCAGGATGGGCACCAGAGAAAGAGCCTTGGATACTCCATAGACTACACAATTCACAGTGCATTTGAAACTTGAATATGGTTGGTGTGAATATTCTAGTTTATGCACAACAGTCAAAAGAGCTTGGCATTTTACTTTTACTAAAAAATCTCAGTAGAGAACTGTCAATAATCATTGGAAATATGGAATGGAATAAAAAACATACAAAAGTAAAGTTTTGGAGGATTTTCTAGGCTTCAAATACTATGAATATCAAAGTTTATCAACTCAATAAATTATTCCATTTTACTACATTTCGCTTCCATCACATCAATATCTTTGAATCCCCTAAGATATCCTTCACATTTTCATTACAAAAATTTTATCAGCTTGCTGTGTAAAACAAATGAGCTTTTCACACAAGCTTCAGAGAATGGTGTTCTATGTCATGTGCAACAGAAACACAGTTTAGTGAACAATAATTATGTAATTTCAATACTCACATATTAAATCAAAACAAATAATCACTATTGGAAAAACTCACTGAATTGATACAATGGTGGAATTATGCTCTCCATACTTCCTGTATGTGATTTATACTGGCTCAAAGCCAAATAAATGAACTTTAAACTAAAATTTTAAGCTAGATCCATCATCACGAAAAGGAGTTTCAACAGTATTCATATCCTTCTGACACCAGAAAGAGACACCTGGAAATCTAAAAGGCGCACTGATTCTGTTCCGGTCTGAACTGTACAGAAAAGAACCCTTGGAACTCCAATCCAACTCTTGGCCTGGCTTACAGACTACCGGAAATAGGATCGAACTCTAGAACAACATTTAGAAATTAGAAAACCGGTTACAGTGGTTGAACTTGGTTTGAAGGGCGAAAAGGGTCAGGTATACTTAAAAATCTTAAATGAATTCTGAACATGTCACAATCAGCTTCTTGTTGTCAAACATTTTATCATACCGATGGATTTTTCAAGTCATATGTGTGGGTCACAGTTGAAGCCTTAGTTCAATCATTTGAACATCTCTTATAAATCCACCACTAGTAAGATTGAGTTGATTACCCTAAGTAGGCCAGTTCCTTGGAAATAAATTTGCACTCATAGTTATCTAAAAATGTTGGAGGATGACAATTTATTGTGACTTGCATGGGGAAGCAACAAAAGTTGGCGAGAAAACGATTTGCATGCATGTTATTTATTATCACATAACGACCATGTGCTTACATCACTAGAAACAGTGACAGTAGTTCTAATAGAAAAGAAAAGTAGATTTCTATGATTTTTATAAGCCCTTCATTGAAAAAAACTTATATGAAAAGCTAACAAACAAATCTGTCAGCCATTTATTTTGCCTTGAATTGATGATGTTCATTTTAAGTTCAAGAAAAAACACTTTTAAAATTTAAAAAATTGCATGTAAGAAATGTAGGAAACATACACTATTTATAGAACAAAGAATAAATGGTACAACAACTACAATTGACTCTTCACCCCTACTATTGACCAAAAATTTCAAAACTAGCAACCTTAGAAATTTCGAGGATATCTTCTCATCGATTAAGTCACATACAAAACAGACCCTTGTAGACCAAGGCAGAAAAACAAGCTACAGTATGCTAAATTCAAATTTAAACAACAAAAAACTCCTAATTGACTATCAACCCAACGAAGCAGCCCTTGTCACCTTTGTCGAAAAAAAAAAGACTATCAACCCAACATAGTATCCATACGCGAAAGCAATACGTAACTTT
>NC_052481.1:935861-967387 GCF_009730915.1 Dioscorea cayenensis subsp. rotundata | reverse complement strand
TCTCCGATTGGTAGCGAATGAAGTTCTCACAATGGATTTCAGGAAATTTATTCTTTCTTTCACTCTATGAGTGTCAAAGACCTCAAAGTGAGTTGATTTTAACAAAATTTTCATTCACTCTTCCTTTCACTCAATAGTGTCAAACCGAAAAACGAGTTGATTTTTATAAAATTTCATTTCTTCTTCTTCACTCAAAATGAGTTCGAAGAGAGATTTTTATAAAATTTTCATTTACCCTTTTCACTCAATGAGTGTCGAAAAAGACCCTCGTAGTAAGTTTTAGAGAGAGATTTTCATAAAATTTTTATTTACTTTTCTTTTCACTCAATGAGTGTCAAAAGACCTCAGAGTGAGTTTAAAGAGAGATTTTCATAAAATTTTTCATTTACTCTTCTTTTCACTCCAATGAGTGTTAAATGACTTCAAAGTGAGTTCAAAGAATTTTTTTATTTCTACCCCCAAGAGTGTCGAGACGTCAAGGTAAGTTTAAGAAAATTTTATAAATTTTTCTCTCTACCTCTAAGAGTGTCAAAACCTCAAGGTAGGTTTGGAGGAATTTTATAAATTTTTTCTCACTACACCCAGAGTGTCAAAGACCTCAAGGTGGGTTTGAATAACTTTTATAAATTTTTCCTCTCTCCCAAGAGTGTCAAGACCACAAGGTAGGCTTTCAAATAGTTTTATAAATTTTTCTCTCTACCCCCAAGATTGTCAAGACCTCAAGGTGGGTTTGAAAAATTTTTATAAATTTTTCTCTTTACTCCCACCTCAAGGTAGGCTTAAAGGATTTTATAAATTTTTTTCTCTACCCCAAGAGTGTCAAGAATTGAGAATGGTTTTTGAAGAAATTTTATAAATTTTTCTTCCATGCACTATAATCCGTTTCTTATCTGTCGTTTCAAAACCGTTTCTAAATTGTCAAAGCGGATTTAAAAGCCGATTTGATTATTATAGATATTAAAAACAAAAAAATAATTTTTATTTATAATCCTATTTTTAAATATAAAAAAATAAAAAAAGTATTTCATATGAGAATTAATTTATTATAGGGAAATAAAATTATTTTTTTATTTCATTAATTAATAAAAATAACAGTTTTTTCAACAAATTTTTGTTTAACAAAATCTAAATTAATAATTTTATTAATCCAAATAAATTACAATTACTCCAACAAAATTTGTTTTACAAGACAAATAATGATCTTAATATATGATCCGTATAATTACAATTACTATCCTGCATTAGATGAAAAAAAAAACTTAAAATACAATAAAAAGCAAACCAAAAACTAAGCATAAACGAAAACCAGAAGAACATACAAAACATCATCAAAATATATAATCTTAATCTTCTCAATCTCAAACTAAGCATAAACTCTCAGGCATTGCATTGTCTACCTTCTTTATCTTTATCTTTTCCTTTGCCATTGCTTCTTCTCATCAACAAGCAAGAACCATTGAACAAATTAAGAACAAGAAATACTTCAAATCTTTCACACACACACACACACACAAATACCAAAAGAAGATAAAAAGAGAGCGAAGAGATGAAAGGAAGGGGCAACAGATCATTACCATTGTGTGAATATCTTCTATCACTTCTTTGAGGCCAAACGTCGAACACCTTATGTCCTTTTTTTTCTTTCTTTTTTCCAGGTCTCCATGCACTACATCAAAGTAGGGATTTTGTGGCGTTTTATTAGCGGTGTTTTTAATAAACCCCGCCAATGTTTTTAATTTTGTGGCACCTAATTCTTTCTGGGTTTTAAATAATTTTCATTTTTAAAAAGATTTACATTAACGGCGTTTTTTGCTTTAAAGCGCCGGTACAATAGAGGCGTTTATTGAAATAAATGGCGCCTAAATAACTCGGAAAGTAAGATGAATTAAAGTTTAAAAATTTAATTTTAATTAGCGGCGTTTATATTAGTAGGCGCCGGTAAGTTTTCTTATTTAGCGGTGTTTAGTTAAATAAATGCCGGTAATGTAATTTATGGGCTTAGGGAAATTAAGATGTGGAAAATATATATTTAATTTAGCGGCGTTTATATTAATAAATGCCGGTATAGTTATTGATATGGCAGCATTGTATGAAATAAACACAGCGGATGTAATTGGCAGGATTATGGTTAAAATTATCCGCGAAAATAAAATTTTTATAACGGCATTTATAGTAATAAATGCCAGGAAAGTTTTATGTAAACATTAAAACTTTTTCTTGGGGCTCTCTCTCCCCACGTTTGATTAGGGTTTCTTTGGTGTTTTATCTCGGAGTTATTTTATTTTTATTTTTTGCTTGCCAATCTTGTTGGTTGATAACGCGTTGTGGCTTTGGATGAGTTGTTTAGGTATCTGGTTTGTTGATTGATGTTGATTGGCTGAGGATTTTTGTTTATTGTAAATTTACAGACCACACTTTTGCACGGCGTTCACGCTAATGATCGCCGCGATAATAGAGGCTTTTTATTTAAAAAACGCCACTATTTTGATGCTCATATATGTATACTTTGCTTCCAATTTTGCCGGCATTTTATAAATAAACGCTGCGAATATGACGCGTTTATTTTGAGGAACGCCGCTAAAATACCGATGTTTTCTTTAGGGCATCATTTACGGCGTTTTTTAAAAACTCCGGTAATAAATGTTGCGGCATTTATAAATACTGTTAAAAGCTGATAAAAATACCGCTGAAAGTCCCATAAAGTGTAGTGATGCTAGTGCCCAACATCCCTCACATCATCCACAACATCCACCCCCACGAAGAGGATCACCAAACCCGACCCTAATCGATCTCGGTGATCCAGAGTTCCAATGGCGGTGCCGGAAGAGCAAATGGGATCCAGATATGCTGAACTACACCTCCAGCAATAAAATACGAATAATTTCATAATCAATTCATCATAATAAAATTTTGTTGTAATAACATATGATAGTAGACATTGTGTATTGTGGTCTCTAAACCCTAAATTAATATGGTCGCCAAGGACATTAATATATCCGTAATCTACATATATCCCAAGAACCTTCATATATATCTATATATATATATCATATTTTCTTCCAAGTCAAATATGAACCACAAGTAATGGTTAACACTTAATGGGTGATGAATTCATCAACGACTAATGTGCTTTTTTTTATTATTTATGTATGGATATAAATATCCTTATATTTCTTGATAAGATGATGCTTTAGTGAAAAATGTTCAATGTGAAAAGTTTGATTTGTCAATGTCATTTGTTATTATTATTATTATTATTATTATTATTATTATTATTATTATTATTATTATTATATATGCATGGTGTAATCCAACTACTAATTGCTGATTCGAATTAAGTTGTAGAAAAACAAAAATACCAACTCTACTGTTGTATGGATGATTATTATATTAGTCTATGTAGTTTGAAAGTTATGTAAATATGACTGTGTGATTTGGGAATTTTTATTATTAATTTTTTAAGAAAAAATGCAGTCATTTGAATAGACTGATATTATACTATAAATAACATGTTTATTATGCTGCCAAAAAAGTAAACTAGACAGGCATGTCATAACCATAATACTGTGAAATTTTCAAATTTCCTACATTGAAGGACTATTTGAAGATTACCTTACTAAAAATTTGATTTTGATAAATATATATACATATATATTCCAAAAGAAGAAAAGTTGATAGGCATGCTGGGATCATAATTTATTAATAAAAAATTATTTTAAAAATAACTTTTGATTGTATTTTTTTATTTTAAATATAAACAAGTTACGTTGGAAGCTTGCATAAGTGTGGAGTTAGGTGTTGTTTGGATCAGCTTATTGCTGATCCAAAAACACTTATTTTATAAGTTAAGTGCTTATGAGGTTTGTTATTATGTTTGGATAGGTTTTTTAAATAAGCTGAAGCGGCAAAATAAGCCCAAATACAGCTTATTTTATAAGCTGCCAAAGACCAGCTTATGGAAATAAGCTGTTTTTAATAAACTATTTGGTTGAGTGCATTTACTAAACTACCCTCAGTCAATCCAGTAAAAGGGCATTTTAGTAATTTGCTGTTGTAAAAGTATCTTTCAACTAAACATCCAAACATTTTCACAACTACAAAAGTGTTTCTGAAACTAATACATCCAAATAAAAAAATATGCATAAGCACTTAACTTATTCTAAAAGTACTTTTTCCAAAAGTGCTTCTACAAAATTAAAAAAAAAACACTTTTGTTAAAAGCCAATCCAAACAACCCCTTATTATCTCAATAGATATGTGCTTTCACCCTGTATCAGCTGAAGTTCAAAGTTGTTTCCTTCCTAAGAGACAAACACCCCATGTCGAGAACTATGCTAATAAATCAAAAAATTATTAATGGTTATAGTCAATGAATATGTATAACTTTATAATCAGTTAATCATAATAAAATTTTATTTTGATAACATAATAGTAGACATTGTGTATTGCGGTCCCTCAACCCTAAATTAATAAAAGATAATAATAATAATAATAATAATAATAATAATAATAATAATAATAACAATAATAATAAATAACATGCCCATCAATATCCACTTAAGAGAAAACTAGAGATGGGCGCAGACCATCCGGAAAACTGGCCCGGTCCGGAACCAGTCGGCCGATTCAATGACCCGGCGGGCCGGTTCATTGACCCATAACCAGCCCTTACTGTAGACAGGCCGATTACAGATTGGGGTTTTCCCAACCCGTGACCCGACGGGTTAAAACCCGGTTCCAAACCGGGCTCCAAATTCCAAACCGATTGGGTTTTTTTTAATGTTATTGTAATTTTTATTATTATTATTATTAAGGTAGTGTTTGTTTGGAGGAATTTGAAGTTATAAGTAACTTGAGTTACTTGGTTTTAAGAAATCCAGTGTTTGGTTCACAGGATTCTAAAAACTCATGTAACTCAGATTACATCCAATGAGGGATTTGATTTTATGCCTAAATTGGGCATGAGTCGAAATCCCAAGAGTTGAAAATCTATGGATGATGTATATATATATATATATATATATATTAATGTATATGCATATATTTATACATACACATACACTTATACATATACATATATAGAAATATATACACATACACACACATACGCATACACATGCATATATACACACATACATATACTTATACACATATATATACATATACATGCATATATATTATATATAAACATACATAGGTATGTTTAGATATACATAAATACATATATATATACATATATATACACCTGCATATATGCATATACACACATGTATACATATACATATACATAGTATGTTTACATAAACATATTCTCATATACATATATGTATATATATACATATATTCATATATACACACATATACATAAATTTATATAGATATATATATATATATATTTATATATATTCTGATATACATGTACATAGATATGCATATATACACATATATACATATATTCCAGATTTACAAATCTTTCTAAACAAACAAAAAATTATAATACAGTAATTCCAGCTGCACCTAACCAAACACAAGATTTGACTGCAGTATATTTTGAAAATCAAGTATTTTCGCTATATCAGTATCTGAACTTCACTGTATTTAAATTACATCCAACCAAACACCACCTAAGTTCTTGGGACAAAGAAAAACCCAACCACTTGATCTATAATTTTTTTATCATTTATTGAAAAAACTATATAT
Organism: Dioscorea cayenensis subsp. rotundata; assembly: GCF_009730915.1. Lineage (NCBI taxonomy): Eukaryota > Viridiplantae > Streptophyta > Magnoliopsida > Dioscoreales > Dioscoreaceae > Dioscorea > Dioscorea cayenensis. The sequence continues at coordinate 961,687 of NC_052481.1, read as the reverse complement.
AGATAGATGTAGGATATTGATCAAAATATTTTACATATATATTTAGTTTATAAAAAATTAAGAGACCATATAATAAATTAAAAAACTATATAAATCAATCTTAAAATATCAAAGTATCAAACAATAAATTTTCATAAATATTTTTTTAAAAAAATAATTATTTTGTTAATCGTCTTTTAGCTCATATGCACTAAGTCTCTACACATGCACACTCTTAAATTCTCTTAAATAGGGGTACTCTTATTTGTCATATATATTAGATTATTTTGTTTCAATTTATAAAATTAAAATTAAAATTACAAAAAAATTGTTTTTTTAAATTATATATATCAATTTATAAAAAAAATATATTAGTAAAAAAGGAATATCTTTGAATAATGGTTAACATCATATTATTTTGATTAGTAATTTTTTTCAATGACAACATGATGAACACAATAATATATAACCCTATAGTTAGAGACCAAAGTGAAATCTAGAGCCAACCATAATTATTTATTATAAATAAGTTGATGATAACTTCAATTTAAAATAAGAATACTACTTGATATGTAATTTTTGTTACACTTGAAAAAGTGTGCTAATAATTTAATTTGATAAATAAACAAATTAAAATGTAACTTTTTTTATACTTTTTAAAATTATTTTGATATGTTTTAAAATTTTTTAAGTTATTATAAATTATTTTAAACTTTTTGTTGTTTGGGATTAAATTTAAAAAATATATATATTTTGCAACTTTTTTATATTTATTTATGTTTTATAGTGAAACAAGAAAGGTTTGTAGGCAAATTGGTTAATGTGATTATCCCAAGTTGGTGGTCCTCGGTTCAAACCCGACACTTATTTTTTTGAAAGTTTAACAACTTTAACTTGTAAATAAAATATTTAAATTTAATAATAAAGTATTAATAAAAATAGTAAAAATCCACCGGTCAAAGCCGGAGCCGGTTCTGGGTCCAAATTCTGATGAACTGAATCTGGCAGGCTCGATTAACCGGTCCATGCCCACCTCTAGAGAGTAGAGACAACTAGAGAATTTCACTATAATGAAAATGTTTTTAAAAGAATAAAATCAATTTAAGCTGATATTTCAACATTAATTAAGGCTTTGGGATTAACCTTGCTTGGGGGAGGGAGTAAGGATGGAGGTAAGGGTTTAGAGGGTTAGATGGAGGTTTTAAACCCCCATTTTCCAACCCTCCAAATTGGAGGGTTTGAGAGGTTTTGAATAGAAATTATTTTTTTGTTGACCAAAATGCCCTTGTTCATTTACAAAAATTCCAACATATTAATTAATAAAAGAAATATTAATTAATTAATATAACAATTAATTTTAAATTATAAAGGATGTATATGTGTGTGTATAAATATGCATATATGTATGCATATGTATGCATACATATATGCATGTATATGTGTAAAAATACCTATGCATACATGTATGGATGTATATGTGTGTAAAAATACCTATGTATGTTTATATAAATATACATGTGTACAAGTATATGTATGTGTGCATTATGCATATGTGTATGTGTATATATATATTTCTGTATATATATGTATATATGTATGCCTGTGTGTATGTGTATACATATATAATTTTGTATTTGTATATATGTATATGTATATGTACATGTATGTGTATGTGTATTTGATGTGTATGTGTATACATATATTTTTTTTATGTGGTATCAAAACAAACATTACTGTAATTGTGAATCAACTTTTGTCTTTCAGTATAGGGGTAATTTGGTAATATTACTATAATATCTTACCTCCAATTAACTTCAAACCAAACACAATAAGGTTTCAAAACCTCTATTTACCTTACCTTGCCCCAAGCAAGGAAGGGTTTAAAAACTTCCTTTACCTCCCATTACTTTATTTTACCTTACTTTGCAAAACCTCTCAAAACCTTCATCCAAGCAGACCCTAAATTTGGGACATGAATTAACCAGTGTTGTAATTTAAAAAAAATTAAAATTAAAAGCCATAAGCTACATATTATAAATTTATAATACTCCACAAATGCATAAAATTTTATTATAATAATAAAAAAATATATAACGAATTTGTACAAAAATATATATATAATTATCCCTTTCTTTTAGCTATCATGAAAATTAATATCAACATCATCTTGATTGGTTGAGGTACAAATATATTCCTCAAACTATCTTATTATAACATCTCATAAATTTTTAATTTTTAAGTTATTTAATTCAAATCAAATTGATCTAACTCAAATAAAAAAATGTTTTTCTTTAATTAAATATTTATTAACTCACACTCTAATCCCACACTCAAACATCCCAAATATGAAATTATCTAATACCACAACCCTTTTTTTGTTATTAGGATCAGCAAATGCATTAAATTGAACCACATACATCAGCCATTTATAAGAAAAAAAGTACATCAATCACAAGTGCAATGAAGACACAACAAAGACAGATAAACAAATTGTAATAAAAACTACTCATTTAAACAGTTCAATAACCCAAGCCCCAGCAAAACTGAAATAAGGTTTCATAGCAGAAAAACCAGCTTGTTTAGCCATAGACTCAAATTCTTGTGCAGTCCTCTCTTTACCACCAGGATTATGAGCCAACATAATCATATCCAAATGAAACACACTTTGTGCTGCAAATGTATTCTCTGGTGCCACTGGAAGTATGCACTCTACCAGTATCACTTTTCCATTTTCAGGCAAAGCTTTCCAACAATTTTTCAGTATTTTCAATCCATGCTCATCACTCCAATCATGTAGAATCCACTGTAAAATTCAACAAGTTAGTAATGTTTATTTGTATAAGTAATAAAGGATATAATTTTACTAGGTTAACGTTGCAAACAAAATAATATTTAGCATATAAAAGCTTAAATAAATAAATTAGTAAATAATTTTTTTTTCATATTATCAGAGTTAAATGTCTTCACCATTCGGCTATTACAATAATGACTTAATTATTATTCTTAATTTATATATTTATTATTACAGATGTGCACAATTGTGTATAATGATGTACTCTCTTAGAAATGTATGTATTTAAAGAATGGTCTTGAAGTTATTAAAAAAAAAATTAATTTACTCTGCCTAAGTTATTTATTTACTTTCTCTATTTTTCCCCATATTTAACACCCATCTTCTATTATTTATATCACTTTTTCTTTAAAACATACTTAGAAAATAAGACATAGGAACAAATTTAAAAAAAAATAATAAATTAGGAAAATAGAAATATAAATCACCAATTATACCTAGAGGTGGGCACGGCCATCCGGCAACCCAGTCCGGCCTGGAATCGGCCCGCCGGGTCATTATACCTAGAGGTGAGCACGGCCATCCGGCAACCCGGCCCGGCCTGGAATTGGCCCGCCGGGTCACTGACCCGGCGGGCCGGACCAACAAATCATAACTGACCCATCACAGAGACGGGCCGGTTACAAGTTGTCTTACCCCAACCCGTGGCCCGGCGGGTTGACCCGTCAGGCCAGACCCGGCTTAGAACCGAGTTGCAACCTGGCCCGGCCCACCGGTCCCAACCCGTTTTTCTGAATTTTCTGATTTTTTACCTTTTTTATTTTCTGAATTTTTTAGAATTTTTTAATTATTTTTATTGGATGGGCCAACCCGGCCCAGCCCGCCGGGTCATCATGAAAGCCGGGCCGGTTCCGGGCCCGGCTTCCTGTGACCCAGACCCGCCGAGTTTAACAGGCCAACCCAGCCCGGCGGATTCTACACCCAGCTAGGTCAGGTCTGGGTCGATGGGCCAGTGAACCGTAACCTGACAAATCAGATCAATCGAGTTAGCTTAACTGGCCCGTGCCCACCTCTGATCATACCTCCACAATAATACTAATTGATATATATATACACACACACCGAGGAATCTCCAAGTGCAACTCACCATCATGCCATCATATAAAGTCTTTATCCAGACAAAGTAGATTACATCCCATTCATTTTTTAATTATTTTTGAAAAAAAATTTAAAAAAAATTTGAGGATCAAAACAAAGTACAAGTCCTTGTCTAATAAATATTTTAACAAGTTTTAATCAAATTTCTAAGTCTACAACAAAACTTCACCCAACTCACCAAAAATATAATTCATGACCAAACCCATGACATCCAATCAAAATTCAAATCATGGAAAAATTAATAAAGAAATAAATAAGCAATGCCAGCACAAGTTCAACTAATTAATTAAATATCATATCCAAATAAAAGTTCTGGCAAACCTCATTGACTTGAAACAGTGTATATAAAAACACTAACATAAAAATATAAGCAAATTTTTTTTCCCCCTTCTTTAATTAGATTAAGCTTTAATTAACCTTTAAGCAAACTCATTGTATATGCTAATAATGCATAACAACTTTTTATAAATTAATTAAAATGATAGTATTTGAAATAAATAAAAAGAAATGAAGAAAGAGACTCACCTTCATGAAAATGGCATCCCCACTTGGAACACTCTCAAACATATCCCCACCAATATGCTCCACACCTTCATCAAAAACAGCACACACAACCAGACAAATCTTGTTAGACCTCATATTTTCTTTAATTTCTAATTCATGAGCATTGTATAAATAATAATCGTTAAATTATTATCTTAACAGTTATAAATAAACATCACTAATGAATAATTATCAATGAAAATATATAAATAACTTCAACCCATAAATACATATATATATATATATATATTATGAAAAATTTATATTTTGATTATGTTAATCAAACATTAATAAAACCTACATCCACCTCTATTAATACAAATAATAGAAAAAAAATTTGTGTTATTTAAATAAGTGCTTCTAAATTCAAATATTTATATATTAAAACAACCTATCTTAATCTAAATCAACAACAACAAAATATATATATATATATATATATATAACAAAATTATATACAGATAAATAGGTACATAGAAATATTACTTTGATGAAGGAACATGAAAAGGGTGAAAAAAAAAAATACCTGGAATAGGGGCAGCTTCAGAGATAACATGAGGGAGATCAAAATTAATACCCTTAATATGCTTATGTTTAGCAACAACTTGAGCAAGAGTACCACCAACACCACCACCAACATCAACAAGCACCTTCACATCATCAAACCCTCTATATTTTTCAAGAATTCTCTTCATTATGATAGCTGAATGATTCTTCATGCCTTCATTAAAGACCTTATTGAACCTTGGATCAGTACCATGGTACTCAAACGAAGTCATACCATGAGCCATGTTGAAGGGTATCCCTCCATTAAGGACAGTGTCCTTAAGATAGTACCAGCTTTCCATTAAGACCTTGTCTTGGTTCATCAGGCCAAGAGCGGATAGAGTGAAGCCATCTTCGTTTTGGGCGAGGTATTTGACGACGGGGGCGGCGGCGTAACGGTGGGTGACGGCGCCGGAGATGGGGTCAGTGGAGAGGGAGCAGGTGAGGATAGAGTAGCTGGAGAGGAGACGGAGGATGCGGTCAAGCATGATTGGGGTTGAAGGAGTGGAGGAAGGGAGGAGGGAAGTGATTTCGGTGGCGGAGAGGGAGTTGGGGGAGGCGGCGGAGATGATGTTGAAGAGGTTAAGTTCGATGGCGGCTTTGAAAGTCATGGGGAGTATAGATGAGCTGACAAGTTGCATCGCATGGAGGCATGCTTCCTCGTCCGCCTTCTCGGAGATGGTGATGTTGGTGGTGGTGGTGGCAGAGGAGCCCATGGTGGTGGTGGTGGTGGTGGTGATGATTGAGTTTGGAGTGGGAGTGAAAAGAGATATGTAATGGAGAGAGTTGAGGGGTCTAAGGGGTAGGGGTGGTAGGGAAAGGATAGGGCCCACTTAAAAAGAGTGGGTGGGGGATATTATGTCACTATGTCACCAACCGTTTGGGTAAGTAATGGTTGTTGGCTAGCTGGTTGCTTGGACACAAGTGATTCCACTGAACTAATTTAATAATTATGTATTATATCATAATATAGATAATATTATATTAATATTATATTTTTTAATTAAAAAATAGCTTTTTTTTTATATAGGTGGAAGTATTTTAAACCCCCTAATAACATTTTACTTATACATAATTGTCCAATTAAATTTAGATATTTTTTTGAAAAAAATTATTATTTTTTATTTTTTTTGTCATAAAAATAATTAAAGTTGATCAAAATGTTTATGTTTTTTAAACAGAAACCTAGATAGTTAAAATCGGGTTGGACCAATTGGTCCAACCCTGTTGAACTGGGCCGAGCACTAGGTCGGTCTAGTTCAATCATAAAACTGGTTAAATAAAAAAACTTTAAACTGGATGAACGGCTCACCCGGTTTAAACTATTAATTAAAAAATAAAAATAAAAAATAAAAAACCCTAATATCGGTTTGAGGAGTTCATCAACACCAATGCTAAACTCTTGCATCAATGAAAGCCCTCACCCTCACCACAACAACAACAACAACCACCATCCTAGCATCTCCTACAACCTCTCCTCCCCCTACTCCGACTCCTTGCCATCCTCCTCCTCCGGAGTTTGCCGTACCACCGCCATGAATCTTCTTCCTCCTCTCGACGACCCAACCCAATGCTTGAATCAATCCCTTCTTTCTCTATTTACAACTCAAAGCTTCCACAAAATCTAGAAGAAGATAAAGAAGAGGATGAGAAAGATGAAGATCAGCAGAGTTTGTGGATTGGAAGGGAGTTTAGTTTCTCAGGAGGAAGAGGAAAACATGGTCCTTTGTTTCTTGCCAGTGGGCTTGGTGCTTCTCGGATGATGCCTGTGGGTGGTGGTGTTGAGATGGTGGAAATGAAGAATCTTTGGTGCTTTGGAATTTTAAAATTTTGGGTGTCATTTATAAAAATTTTTGAAAAAAAAATTGTATTTTTTTATGATCTATGAATCATCATCTATGTAAAAATTGAATTGTTTAGTGTGTGATTCAGTATTAATGGCTGTAATATTTAATTGTGTATTTGATTTAAAAATTAATATAGATTGTGTATTTGATTTAAAAATAATATAATATATAATATATTTTATTTTATATTTTTATTTATTAAATCCGGTTCGATCCGGTTCGACCGCAGTCGGACCTCTTGACCTTTGAACCTTAGTCTTCTCCGGTTCAAAGGTTCGGTCCGATTTTGACTACCTAAGTAGAAACACATAATATTAAATAAAAAGCTAAAAGTTAAATATCAAAAATAAATATTAAACGAAAAAGTTATATATAAAGTCAAAACTTATATAGTTCCATATAAACACGTAATGTTAAATGAAAAATATATTTATTAAGCAAGAAATACATGTTGTAAAATAGAATAAAATGATGGAGTGAGCTGCAGTTACTTAAAAGAAAATAAATTTAAAAAAAAATGATTGTCTGAAAAATTCAAATATCATAAAATATACCTGAGAAGTTTTAATTCTTTCATAGATTTATAATTAATATTTTTAAAAAAAATATTTGTTTATTTATTTTATTTTAACTATGTATAAATCACCTCACAAACTCATCAGAAATCTTTAACTATATTTTGAAAGGTAGTTAAATTTTTAATTTTTTATATAAAAACTAATTGTATTATCACTCATTTATTACAGTAATAATTTTAATATTTTTTATTAATTTATACAAAGTACTAAGTATCCAATAAAAATATCTTCTATGGTTGATATTTTACGGAAGCAATTCAAATTTCTTCGATTTGAACCCGGTTACTCATATATATTCTTTTAAACTATGAAATATTCATGTCAGTCCAAAACAATCAATAAAGGGTAAGACTTAAGAGGATGATGTTTTCTTATAATGAGTTAGTAGGTGGAAGGGTGTGAAAAATTATTTAGAATATATTGTGTTAAATGTGTGTTTTAAGAATTCATTTGACTGGAATTTTTTTTAATCTATCAATGGCATTTTCATTTAATTAATTAAAATTAAATAATTGAAATTTTAATTTTAATTTTAATTTTTTTAGTTTATGTAAGTATTTACTAATATTAATTAATGTTTTAAGTTAATTAATTAAACAATATATAGATGATTAAATTGATATTTATTTAACTAAACATTTTAAGATATTTTTTTTTAGTACTTACGTAAGTGTGTGTGTGTTTCGTGATGAGATGATTTTTCAATGAAATTGTGTTTTAATGTTAACACTTCGATGTCTTGTGTGCTAAAATTTTCAGCGTATACAATACAAGATAAGTAATGCAGAGGTTGAGTAGGGAGCTAAACATAAATAATAATAATAATAATAATAATAATAATTTCATAAAAGAAATTTCAAACAAATAAAAGTCCAAACATATAAGTAATCAAAATAAAGTTGGTGATATTTATTGAACGCAAGACTTTAATAAGCAAATGTTTTATTTTTATTTATCAATTATATATATTAAGATAAATAACAGTTGAGGGCTATATATAACAACCTTATGTATGAAGAATTTTTCCTTTCTATTTTTTATATTAATATAGAGATGGAATGATGCCAATCTCTATTTTTACATTTTAAGATAACCAAAGGACAAAAAAAAAACCCCCTACAATTATATATTGTTCCAATAAATAATATATTTGCATATGTAATTTAGAAACCTCCAAACTTATAAGAAATAGAAAATAATAACAATAGTCATACTCATTTCATATAAACCATTTAAACATTTTTATCATATATATATATATTCCAATAAATAATATATTTGCATATGTAATTTAGAAACCTCCAAACTTATAAAAAATAGAAAATAGTAACAATAGTCATACTCATTTCATATAAACCATTTAAACATTTTTATCATATATATATATAATGATTATTAGAAAAATAAGTTCTAACCAAACAAATAAAATTAGGTGATGATATTGACGGGAAAACAAATGAGAAAAGTGGAAACTAAGGCACAAACCATTTTGGAAAATTAGTGTTTGGAATAAATCAAATTTTGACTTATTTTCAAAGAAATAAAAATTAAATAAAAGGTGGAAAATGGTCTCGCTTTAGTACTTCTCTTTAAATAATTTCAACTTTGGGCTTACTAATAAAAAAAAATTAATTCTTTTATTATTCATTGCTTCAAACCTAACCTAATTGATTGAGTCATTAGATGCTTTATGTATTTTTAGTATTTATTAGTTTTATGATATCATAAAAGCAACATGCTGATATCATAAACCAATATTGACATATTTATTAGTTGTTTAAAGAATATTTATCAATAATTGCATTGGTATGATGTTTTAATTCGAAGTTTAGTCTTTAAAGACCATGATATTATTTAAGTTAATGTGGAGGAGATTGTAAATTTGCAAGTGATTTATGTGAAAGAAAATGGCCTTATTACCCATTGTTTTTTAATATATTTGAAATTCATTAGTATTAATGAAGTCTCTTTTAATCAATAACGTGCATCTTCTCTTCATGCCAACAATGGTTATATGATGACATTCAACATTTTTGAGGTAGGCGACAAGCGCCCGAGCCCTCGAGGCGTCTGTGAGGCAGGGGAATCGCACGACGTTCTCACCCTCTTGGGGAGTGGGGAGCGCGGTCAGGGGGAATTGAACTCACGTCTCCTCCAATGAGAGGACCCGGGGGTACCGCTAGGCTACAAGCCCTTTGGTGACATTCAATATTTTAACCATTTACTTATTGTATTTGTTATATGTGAAGTTAAATTTTTATATATTTGGGCCTGCTATTCATATTTTGTGAACAAATAACACAAGATTTTGACATCCAGGCTTTTTCCTAGGTTTTGTGTTATTTATAGACACTGCTAAAAAACCTACCAGTGCATTCATAAAAAACTAGAAAATATGCAACTTATTGATAAGTTGACAATGTTTACTCAATATAACCCCGCCACAGCAGCAGTGTTTATTAAATAAAACGCCGCTTTAACTCATGATAAAATTCATAAATAAGACACTAATTTGAAGATATTTTATTTATAAAACGCCGCTGACTTAGCAACATTTATTTGGAAAAACACCACTAAGTAGACAACGTGACATTTTATCATAAACGCCACCAAAAAAATCATAGTTATTTTTTTCACAAAAAAATGACCACTAATTTAGTGGAATTTTTAACAATGGCATTTGTTCAAAAAGCCACTAAAAATTAGTGGCAACTTTTTAAGAAATCCATTAACTTAGTGGCGTGTTTTTGAAAAAAATACCACTAAATTAGTTGCATTTAAAAAAAAGAAGAGCCGCTAAATTATGAAATTCATACATATTAATTACTGGTGGAGTATGCCAACGTTTCACCCAGAAACGCCGTTAATGTTAATTTTATTTTACTATTTTTTAAAATTTTGTAATTTTATTTTTGTGGCATTTTCAAAAATAAATGCAACTAATACTCCTAAAATTACTCTTGAAGATTACAACACTCACATAGAACTTTTTATGTACACGATCATACACAATTGTTGTTTGACATTCCAACCATGATACAAAATAAAAAAATAAAAAACAACCAAAACTACTAAATATTTAGGTTTGTGATTCTTGTCTTGCTCCAAATAAAAATAACACAACAAAAAAACATAGCTAAATAAAGGAGATCCAAAGCATCAACACCATTACCGATCTCCAGAAAACTGATTCTGCAATTTAAAAAAAAAATTATGTAAAAATGATTTCACTTAAAAAATAAAATTATAATAAAATAAATATAATGATTTCACCTCCATCATTCACCCCAACATTAAATTCACCACTAGATGGTAAACCCTTATTATCAACTTGATGCATGCTAAAAGCATCCTATAACAATTCTTCCATGCTATATGGTCTTATACTAGAAGTTTGGATGTGAGGATTTTGATGGAGCTGTAAATGTGTTTGTCATCTTATGGGTAGATGACGGTACAGCTCTCCATGGAAAAACTAACATGTATAACCTTGTAGAATTCCATCACATACTAGATGTTCAAGAACTATTTGATGTGTTTGCCAATTAATATTCACACACTTTATGCAAGGGCATACGATCATATCTTCTTGACTTGACTTGTCAAATGCAAATTTGAGAAATTCTTCGACTCCATCAAGGTATTCTTGACTCAATCGTGATTTACGCATCCAACTCTTATTCATTTCTGCTTAACATATTAGAAAATTAATTAGAATCTTATAAATTACATCATAGTTCGACTTAACACTTCCTATTGCATTGTCACAAGAAGGTTGGCTATGTTTTAATTTAGGAAAAATTACTTATTGGTCCCTGAAACTTTTAGTTTATTCTAATAAATCCTCTTGACAAAATATTATCCTCTACCGTCCCTTCTTTTTAGTTTTTACAATCAATTCCATTTCATCTCTCCTATCACCTTTGAAAGTTCGAATTCTGTTCGACAACACACAAATTTGAATAGATTCGCCAAATAATAAGTGGATACACCAAAAAATAAAAATAAAAACTAAGAACTGAAAGTAATCTAAGAATAGTAAATTCGAAGTACGAAAACTAAAGAACAAAACTAAAAATTGAACGTAATGTAAGAATAGTAAAACTGAGGTTATCTAGGTATTAGACTTAAAAGTAATTCTGAGAAAAAAAGAGACTTCTAAGGGATTTGAAAAAATCAAAAGTTTTTTTTGGCCCAATGATCAAGTTGTTTGGACCTTTTGAGCAATTCCTCTATTTAAGGTTATTTTTTTATTTATTGTTGATTTTATGATTATTGTTTTGTATATCTTTTCGAACCAACTTTTGTTAAATGGATATTGTTGTGAACAGAGACAATATTTTCATAAATGATATAGGAATTAGTGTTGGTTACTATAAAAGGAATATAAAGCTTCTACTTAGAGAAATTCAACACTAAAGTGCTTAATTGTTTTTCTGTTGAATTGCTGAATATTAATTGAAACAGTTCTTTGTGCTATTTAGTGTTGGAATGGACACACTCAGATAAGTTTTTTTAAGAAAGCTTACAGGCATCTTGATTACTTATTAATGTTAGCTATTATCCAATAGATACTTGTACTGTTGTTATTATTTAGATCAAATTGTTCTCACAATCAGGGCCATTTTTATAAATAAAAAGTGGGTATCTGCCAGATTTTTATCTGATAATGAGAATGATTTTTAAGTTTCTATAATTATAAGATCACAGGTGGAAGGGATTAATGGATCTAGAAGAATTCTAGGGATAAATAAATTAAAGACACACACACAAACAGCAATAGGAATGCTGCACTTGAAACTATATGGAGCAAATTTGTATGCATGGCTGATTTTATCAGCCAAATCTAAGAAGTCTTAATTTCTAAATTTTATACAGTCAGAGCAGAGCAAGAAAGGACCGCATTAATTCTTCATAGCAAACTCTTTCTCATTCAAGAAAGAGAAGCAAAATAATAATGTAATATTTACAATAAAAGAATTTACAATAACCTACTAATTGCAACAAAGAAAGAAAGTACTTTGATAAAGTAAAGTGCAACCTATGATGAGAGCACACTTACAGTTTCTGAAAAATATTTGAAAATGATAGAATCTCATAGCAATATTTGCCTTCAAGGAGACCACAACTAATAGGCAATTAACTTTTACAGTATAAACAGCATGAGAAAATATTATGGTCTCATAATGGTAGGAAAAAGAAAGCAAGTCAAGAATTCTGAGCATAATACCAATCTAATAACATGATGAGTTATTAATATAACTTGAAAAATCTTAGAGTGGAATGTCCATCTGCTGCAAAAGTATCAAAAAAATAATAGATATGTTTGAAATCATTCATATCTTGGTTCTTGCTTCCATGTTCAAGAAATAAATAATCTTATAGGTTCATATCATAATTCATATCATTAAAATATGTAGGAACATTAATGGATAGATATCCTTTTCTTTTACAAAACTTAACCAAGTGCCGTTTATCTTTCACATTATGCAGCAAGGCCACTTCATTTTTCAATCACACAGAATTTAAAGTAACATATAAATAAATAGATAAATTAAACAAGAGATTATAAGAAATGTGATCATGACCAAGATTTAACAGAAAAGTTTAACTTCTAAGTTCATCACGAGTAATCAAGGGCATAAACACCGACAAGATCAATTAAGAATGTAACATTTAACATAAATACACTGCATTTGACTACTAGAAGATATAATCGGAAAACGTTCGGCCTAATAAGGATTCACCCAGAACAAGTAAAATGAACAACAACCAATTCACAATTGAACAACCATAATCAATGGCATATAAAGAGAATCAAATTCAAAGCAGGACAATTTGATGTATTTATTATTTAGAATTGTTTAAAATAAACCATTTTTTTGTTTAGTAATTTTCACTAGCTAGGTTTTTATTAAAATTCAAAAACTGAACAAAAAATAATAATAATTTATATAAATAGCGTTTTAAGAAGCCTTTCGCGCCATACATCATAAAGTTTGGTACAACAAAATGATATTTTTTTTAAATTTGCATTGATTAGGTATGAGATAAATTAACAAGTTATGTAATGTATAATCGGCCATAATATCATGATTTTTTATTTCACGTCAATATAACTTTATCATATAGTGTGTCAGTGTGATAATCTACATTTTGAACTTTATAATTTCTAGGACTTGCTATGTACACACAAATATCATGTGCAGTTTAGTATATTTAATCTTAAAAAATAATTATTATATATAATTAATCAAATTTCATTATCCCTATATATCCATGGAAGAAATTTTATTACATGTATATATACACTCCTTAAGTTTTTTTATTATACATGTCCTTGTAAAACTATATGTACAAAATAATCTTCTTTTTATTAATATATATATTGGATATATTTTTAAGATACGGTTGCATGTTTAGTTAGAGCATAATCTACAAATATAATCAAATTCCAATTTTTGATGTAAGCTACTTAAATCCTAAATCATGCCAACCTCAAACAAGTTGAACTTAGCTCGAAAACAATTTGAAACCAGACTAGCTAACTTGAACGGGACTCATTTACTTAGCAGTACCAATAGCTATGAAAGTGTGAAACATAATTAAATATGATTAAACAATAATTAGACCCACAAAAGCCTGATTTACTTTGAATAGTTCTTAATCAACGTAGAATGACTCAATGCACTTGATAAGTCAAACTTATATTAATTAGCTATTATTCTTTTATTTTACAAAATTTTAACTTTCCCAGATTTTCAATCAATTTAAACTTTAAAAAAAAAGGGTGGAAATTGAAGTTGTAATTAAAACAGTCAAAAAGTTCAGTTAGGATTTGTGCCTAAAATCAAAGAACATTTTAGGACCATGTACAACACATCAGTTCTTCTAAATCAAGCTGAAACTATGGAAAACATAAGAGTTTTTTCAGTGATACGCAGATATGGTGACTTTTTAATTAATACAAATTAAATCACTATAGATATCTCATTTTAAAGAATATTTTACTATCCTATTTTTTAAAAAATTTAAGTTTAAAAATTGTTGGAATTGCAATGACCAAACCATTCAACTTGATTTTAGTCCAAAAACCAGAACACATTTTAAAACTGGGTCGAGTGCAGATCAACTTATTCCAATCCTCGCTAAACTAAGGTAAACATGACAATGCTTTTCAGGGGAATCTACCATGTCTCTCTTGACTTTTCAATCATTATAAACCAACCCTAACAGTGACAATAACTACCTACATGCTGAAAGTTTTTAAAGAAAATTAACTACAAATACTAAAACCAATGCAGATGGTATTGGCAGTCAATCCCCTTTTTCATCACACTAACCTATACTCACATGCAAAGTAACACCATGCTGTGTATTCTACGAAATGATTTTAACATACTAAAACAAAATAATAGGGATACATGATTAGTATGACTTATTAACACACTTGTACCAAAGATGGCCAAAAGAGGGCTATAAAGGCAAGATTACTTATTTAAATGAAAAATCATGAATAACTTCATGCAATTAAAAAACCAGCAACAACACTTAAATTTTGATAGTCATGGTCCTAGATAAACTGAGATTATAATAAATATTGGTATACATGGAGGCATATCATACAAGCCCCACCAACCAATTGAGCATTGCATCAAATTTTAAAAATCCATTTTTACTCCAAGAAGAGCTGTTAAGATGAAACAGGTCACCAATCTTTGTCTTTGTAATCTTTGTTACCATCAACTATGGCAGCCACATCGTCCTGTCCCAAACAATTCCATAATATAAAAGTAGAACTCTCAGTGCTCAATATGACAACATAGAAAAATCATAAGGTTATCCTTTAAATATGAAGAAAAAGGTAAGCCATTCTTTGAGTGTCGGTAAGGCATCCTTTCCATTCACAATCAATAACATCCACCAAAAGTTTCACAAATTAAATAAACATCAATATGAGTACTTATATATATATATATATATATATATATATCTGTATATAGTTTTCTTGTTATTTTTTTCATTAAGTGTCATCAAGTCTCCTAAACATGTGTCAAAAAGGCGTATTAAAGATGGTAATTCCACTGTTAGGTTGGATTGAGCTCATCTAATTAATACAACTTGATAAATTAATGATAAAAGAAAGATAGAGAAGTGGCATGAAGGATTTTTTTCATTGACTTCACTAACAATCCTACGTACATGCTTTGAGGTTTCATTGGTTTAAAGGAGGAAAAAAGGAACAAAGGAGAGGTAGAAAGTGTACATGAGGAGCTCCACTTTAATTTAAGGAAGATTGGTAGCTATCTATACAAAGATAGGTAGATAGACTTCAAAAGCGTTTGAAAATTAAGGAGAATGGATGAAGTGGAATGTGTGGCTTAGATGCATATGGTTTTGAAGACAAGTGTGGGACACCACTTGTTGCCCATTCATTCATATGCTTCCATAGATCAAGGGGAAAATCCATGTGCTTTGTTGGTATGATAGATATCACTGTAGTATAGATAGACATAATGTTGGTTTGAAATCTTGTTATTTGAAATTAGTAAGAGTAAAAATATATAACAGTTTTAAGCGCCAAGTCAAGCGTTAGGAATTAGGTTTGGTTGGATGGTCAAGGTTTTTTTTTTTTATATATTGATCAAATATGTTTAAATCAATGTTCATTTAAATGTTGCTTAGAAAAAACATGAATGTCCTTATTTTGATATAAAATTTTTATTAATTGATTATTAGTCTACATTTAGAACAGAGACTAATTAATTGGGCTCCAACTTAATTAACAAGATTGAGGTTGTGAAACCTTCACTTGATAATTAGGTTTGATATATGCTAAACAAAATGTTTTAATTAACAAGTGATTATCAAGTAATTGCAATACATGTACTTTGTTCATTTGAGTTGCGAGTTAATTCAAAGCCAATCCATGATCAATAAGTGTAGTTCTTGTATATAACTAACTATTAGTACACCAACAGAAGCAAATTAATTGTTGGGCATTGTCATAATATATGTGCTATGGTACAATAGAATGCGTTTTATAATTAATTAAGTTTCAGAAATTCAATAAATGCAACACAGTTATTTATAGATATATAAGAAGTGCACAAATGTGAAAATCAAGGAAACCATGAAACAGCTGAGATTGGAATGAAATAAGTTTCAATCAACCAATTAATTGATTAATAATAACATTGAGAACACAAATAACAACAAAAGCATGATATCTATTTTTCCCCTCAAGATATATATTATATATCTTCTAATCATCTTAATATGATTCAAGTACAGTGGGTTAATTACAGTAAAGAGAAATTAAAAATCAAGGTAGGTAGGAAGAAAGAAAACTGAAAACTCAATGAATAAACATTTCAATGCTTCATTGTTGGGTGGTATGGTACTATATATAACTCAAAGAATGCATTACTTCCAAGCAGTACTCCTTCCAAGAAACAACATAAAAAAACAATATCAAAGAAAAACAGTAACACTAGACAGAACTGACTCACTACTAATACTATCCTATATATATAAATATAAAGAAAGACAAACTACCATCCATGACATTCCCTGCTATCTCTGTGTCTAAATATAATAAAATCATGCATCTTATTCACATACGACTCTAACAAATGTACCTGTTTGACATATAAATAGAGGTAGAACGACACAATGAAATGAAACCACAAAGAAGGAGGACCTACATGACTGCATTAATGTGTTTGATTTATTGAAGAATTTGGTAGGGAAAAAGTATTGGGAATCCAAGGACAATTAATATGACTGTTCTCAATTAAATAACTTAAGGAAAAACAAAAATTATAATAACCAGCCATAATAACAAAAGATTTACACAAAAACCTATGGAAAGAAAAAAATCAATTACCAAAGATGATGAGGTTTCAAAACACAATCACCAAAATGACTGCAATATCTTCAGCTCTTTTAGCAACTCTGTCTTGATCTTAATAGCATCCCATACCTTCTAGCACAACCTCAGCAAGAAAATCCCTACATTCACAACAAATGAAAAATTCACATTTGAGGCAAATAAGTAAGCTTTATCTTTCTAGAATTGACACACAAAGCTCTAAAAAAAAATAAAAATACACCATAGTATAAAGCATTAAACATCAAAAGAGAAAAACAGAGAAAGAAATAATTTTTTTCAAAAAAATTGAAAAAAAGGATAAAAAGGCATATGCGTTGATGTTTCTTTCAATTGATAAGTACCTACTTTTTTCTCGGAAAACAAAGAAAAAAAATAATTTTAAATTCAAGGTTTGAAAAAAACTTTGCTTAAAACCCAAAAATCATCAAGGTCAAAAAATTAACTTTTTCCTTCCTAATAATCAACAATTCACCAGCTAGGTGATTTATCCAAACCAAACCCTAGCCACAATAAGATACTAATCCCCTAATCCGAAACTGTTGCAGGATAACTCAAATTGCTGCAACAATGAAAGGGTAAGAATGGCTGAGATTGGGAAGCTAGAGTATTGGAGAAATGTCATCAGATAACCCTCGACAGTTAAGGTGGTTACTCAAGCAAGGAAGGGCATTTTGGTAAAAAGTAGGGATTCAAAAAGAGTGAAATTACATTAGTTACCCTCGACCGTTACATCGTTGTTTGATCGAGGGGTAAGGGTGGTGTTGTCTTTTTAGTTAATCCGAATGGTGGGAAAAAAAGGGTGAGATGTGAAATTACATTAAGTGCCCTCCGATCGTAAGTTGGGTACACTCGGAGAGGTAAGGGTTCTTTCGTCATTCTGCCGTAAGATTTAATTCAAAAGCTCGCCACTCGTGAGCGCATGCCAGGGTCCCTCTCAATTGATTTCTGAACTTATACAGCTCAATCTGGGAAATGGAGACATTATTGAAACTCTTGGATTCTTTCTTTTCCTGTTCATCTTCCTCCTTGTGTGAGAGAGGTGTTTTGGAGATCTCCGGGCATCTAGCCTCTGATCTCTCTTTTATCTGTACTTTTAAGCTTGAGTTCTTAATGTGGTGGTGTGAGTGTCTGTTGTAATTGAATCTTGAGGTTCAAAGTTGCTTTTAATCAAGTCTAGTGTCAGCACTGTATTTGTTCCTTGAGAATCTTTGCAGTTGTGTTTTTCACTGGGTGAGATCCGCATCAATTGGTATCGTAGAGGCAAGGTCACTGACAAGGAGAAGGCTTTGTCCAGAAATCTTGATGGAGACCAGGAATCAAGAGTTGAAGAAACTGGAAGAAAGTTTGAAGGGCCTAGTAAGGGAGACGGTGGAGAAGCAAGCAGAGAAACATGACAAGGATATGCAAGAAATGAGGGAGAAGCAAGACAGAGATATCAATGGGTTACGGACCCTATTCATCGAACCTACAACTCGGGGAGTGAACTCGTGTCCAAGGTCGTTGTAGGTCCTCGTCAGATCGAGAAAGAGTCGTCGATCTCAAATCCATCGTGCCCAAGTTAACAAAGCTAGAATTTCCCGGATTCAATGGTGATCACATCTATGATCGGGTCGCTCAAATGCAAGCAATTCTTCGAGTTTGATGAAACTCCGGGATGGTATCAAGGTTAAAAATAGCTTCCTTACACTTGAGGGAGCCGACCGCAGCGTGGCATCGTGGGTTACTGAGGAGCAGAGGGGTAGAGAACCCTCCCGCTTGGGAAGATTATGTAACTCAGCTAAATACAAGGTTTGGTAATGAGTTGCACTACGACCCTATGGAGGAATTGAAGGACCTGAGGCAAGTGGGGTCATCCCACGCCTACTTGATCAAGTTCAAGAACTTCTAATGTAATTGAAATCTCGGGATGGCCACATCTTGAGCTTGTTCATGGGTGGACTCAAGGGGGAAATCAAGGATACTATCAAATTGCTCAGACCTGCAAACCTACAAGAAGCTATCAGTCTGGCGAAGATACAAGAAGCAGATGATAGAGAAT
This sequence comes from Dioscorea cayenensis subsp. rotundata, assembly GCF_009730915.1. Taxonomy (NCBI): domain Eukaryota; kingdom Viridiplantae; phylum Streptophyta; class Magnoliopsida; order Dioscoreales; family Dioscoreaceae; genus Dioscorea; species Dioscorea cayenensis. Next base: position 942,312 of record NC_052481.1, on the reverse strand, counting down.
GCTCGAGAAGAGGGAAGTCGGTGGCAAGAATAGGAAATGTACCCTTGTTGTCCAATTCCAAGAAGCCGATCGAGTCCACTTCAAGAGAAAAATATTAACAGGAACTCCAAGAGCTCGGGATTCAGGCCATTCAAGAAGATGTCTAGTGGGGAACTAGAGGAGAAGAGGAGGAAGGGGTTGTGTTACTGGTGTGATGAGAAATACACGACAGGCCATACTTGTAAAATGAAGAAATTATACAGACTTTTGAAGTAATAGGAGATGAGGAAGTTGAAGAGGATGAAGAAATGGAAATCAAGGAACCCGAAGAGGATATCGAATCCAAATGAAGAGACATCGACTATCATTTCTATGAAGGCCTTATCAAAGTGTCATGTACTCTAGCGTATTATAACACAATGAGAGTCGCTGGATCAAGAAATGGGCAAAAGGTGCACATCTTAATTGATTCCGGAGCACACACAACTTCATTGACCGACTCACGACCAACAACTGGGATGTGAGACGATCGATCACTCTCCCATGATCGTGGTGGTGGCAAATGGGGAGAAGATTAAATGTGATCAAATATGTTCGAGCTGAGATGGAGAATGCAAGGGTGGAGTTCACATCAGATTTCATGATACTACCACTGGAGGGTTGTCAGGTAGTGCTGGGAATTCAGTGGCTGATCTTATTAGGATCTATACTCGTGGAATTTCAAAATGAACTAAGGATGGAGTTCAAGGTGAACCATAAGAAGGTGGTCCTAAGAGGATCTCCTCAACCCTGGATGCGTATGATGCAATGCAAGTCACTGGTAAAATCCCTACGTCTTCCCTCTGAATTATGCCATGCGAAACTGTGCTCCCTAGTCATGATTCAGGCAGATCAGGGTGAGAAGGAAGGGTCCAATCAAGGGCAGACACAATTACTTTCAAGTAATCAGACTCAGTTGGATCAATTGTTGCGATCTTATGAGGATGTTTTTAGAGAAGTTGAGCAGCTACCTCCAGTGAGATGCCATGATCATAAGATCACCTTGAAGGAAGGGACTGATCCTATCAGTGTCAGGCCCTACAGGTACCCAGCTTTCCAGAAAAATATCATTGAAGAGATGGTCAAGGAAATGCTGAACAAGGGAATTATTAGACCCAGCTCAAGCCCTTTCTCAGCACCCATTGTGTTAGTCAGAAAGAAAGACAACAGTTGGAGACTTTGCATCGACTACCGGGCCATTAATGAGAAGACCATCAAGGACAAATTTCCTATACCCCTCATCGAAGAGCTTTTGGATGAACTACATGGTGCTGAATATTTCTCTAAATTGGACCTTAGGTCAGGTTATCACCAAATCAGAATGGAAGAGAAAGACATTACCAAGACAGCATTCCGCACACATGAGGGTCATTATGAATTTTTAGTGATGCCCTTTGGACTTACTAATGCTCCATCGACCTTTCAGAGTCTCATGAACAAGGTCTTCAGAGAATTTTTGAGGAAATTTGTGTTAGTGTTTTTTGATGACATCTTGGTATACAGTAACAGCTGGGAAAATCATCTGCAGCATCTGAAAACAGTACTGGAAACTCTCAGGAACAACCAACTCTTTGCCAAGAGGAGTAAATGCACATTTGCTGCCACCAAGATTGATTATTTGGGTCATGTAATTACTAGGCAAGGTGTAGAGATGGATACAGCCAAGATAGAAGCTATTGATAATTGGCCCATTCCCAGGAACATCAAGGAGCTGAGGGGATTCCTGGGGTTGACAGGCTACTATAGAAGGTTTATCAAGGGGTATGGCATACTATCAAGACCTCTAACTGAATTACTGAAGAAGAACAGCTTCAGCTGGAATGAGAGCAGCACGGCAGCTTTCAAGAAACTCAAGAGTATAATGACAACCAAACCTTTACTAGTCTTACCCAATTTCAAGGAAGAATTTGTGGTGGAAACTGATGCTTGTGATGAAGGGATAGGTGCTGTTCTCATGCAGCAAGGCAATCCTATTGCTTATTTGAGCAAAGGCACTCGCGTAAAAAAACATAGATCCCTTTCCATCTATGAGAAGGAGATGTTGGCCATAGTGCTAGCTTTGCAAAAAAATGGAGACCATATCTTTTAGGAAGGCATTTCAAAAATTAAAACGGACCACCAAAGTCTCAAATTCCTCATCCAAAGAAAGAATCTCTACCCCTATGCAAAGCAAAAATGGTTGGCCAAGCTCATGGGATATGACTTTGAAATTATCTACAAGAAAGGAAAAGAAAACATAGTGGGTCGATGCATCGTCCCGGAAGACCCAGCTTTAGCGCTCTCTTCAAAGTGAAATCGATATTATGGGGAGAAAATTCAGATGCGATGGAAGGAAGATCCGAGTTGAAGAAAAATTATCCAACGTCTGCAGTAGGGGATCAAGGTGACACACACTATGAATGGGCACAGTGATCAACTTAAAAAGGAAGGGAAAGTCTGGTTATAGGTGAAAAATGAATCTATTAAACAACTTATTTTGCGGGAGAGTTTCATGATAGTTTCGCTGGTGGACATTCATGAATTGAAGTGACTTGGAAGAGGATCAGTGACCAATTTTATTGGAAGGGGATGAAGGGGGACATTAAGAAATATGCGAGTAATTGTGAGGTTTGCCGTAAGAATAAAAGCGAGACAACACTTCTCCTGCTGGGCTTCTACAACCATTACCAATACCCGAGGGCATATGGGAGGAGATTAGCATGGACTTTATAACTGGCCTACCCAATTCACATGGGAAGGATGCCATTCTAGTGATTGTGGATGTGATGAGTAAGTATGCTCATTTTATTGCCCTCTCTCATCCTTACACTCGCAGCTTTCGTGGCTCAACTCTTCTTGGATCAATTTTACAAGCTACATGGATCGTCAAGTCAATTATCGCGATGTGGATCCAATATTTTTTTGAGTCAATTTTGGAAGGAGTCGCTTTAAGCTTCAAGGAGTGAAACTCAAGTATTCCACAAAGATACCATCCCCAATCGATGGTCGATGCAGGTAGTGAATCGATGCTTAGAACGAGTATTTGGCGATGCATGTCGCGAAAAACCCAAGGACCGGAGCGGTGGCTTCCATTGGGTCGAGTGGTGGTACAATGCCAGCTTATCATTCATCCATTAAGATCTCACCTTTTGAAGCGCTTTTATGGGAAGGCTCCTCCAATGCATTTACCATATAAGACCACCACTTCGAAACTGGAGGTGCTGGATAGGAGCTTGCTGGCTAGAGAGAGCATATTGAAGTCACTGAGGGAGAATCTGCAAAAGGCCCGGAATAGAATGAAACAAATGGCTGATAAAAGGAGGACTGATAGGGAATTGAAGGTGGGGGATATGGTTTACATCGACTCAAACCTTATAGGCGGATGTCCGTAGTCCCCGAGGGTGAATCATAAGTTGTCTCCAAAAATATTTTTGGCCCATATGAAGTCACGGAGAGAGTGGGATCATGTTGCCTATAGATCGCAGCTTCCCAACGAGGGCTAAAAATCCATAATGTTTTTCATATCTCCCAATTAAAAAGAAGATAGGTGACCAACAATCCACAGCAAAATGGCCCAACTTTCTGAGCACCCTTCCAGAAAAACAGAAGATTCCGTGGCCATCCTAGATCGGCAATCGCGTGAAGAGGTTTAATAGAGCTGGAGTGAAGGTACTGGTGCAATGGTCTGATTCTATTCCAGAAGAAGCTACCTGGGAATTCTATGATGTGCTCGCAGCCCGGTGATCCGAAATTTTTGTTCTTTCGAATCCTCGAGGACAAGGCTTCTCCGAGGGGAAGGTATTTGTCTGCAGGATAACTCAAATTCGTCGCAACAATGAAAGGGGTAAGAATGGTCGAGATTGGGAAGCTAGAGTATTGGAGAAATGTCATCGGATAACCTCGACGCTAAGGTGGTTACTCAAGCAGGAAGGGCATTTTGGTAAAAGCGGGGATTCAAAAAGAGTGAAATTAGATTAGTTACCCTCGCACTGCTATCGTTGTTTCGGATCGAGGGGTAAGGGTGGTGTTGTCTTTTTAGTTAATCTGAATGGTGGGAAAAAGGGTGAGATGTGAAATTACATTAAGTGCCCTCTGACTGTTAAGTTGGGTACACTGGAGAGGTAAGGGTTCTTTCGTCATTCGGCTGCAGAAGATTTAATTCAAAGCTCACACTCGTTAGGGCATAGCAGGGTCCCTCTCAATTGATTTCCCGAACTTATACATACTTTCAATCTGGGAAATGGAGACATTATCGAAACTCTTGGATTCTTTCTTTTCTCGCTCATCTTCCTCCTTGTGTGAGAGAGGTGTTTTGGAGATCTCCCGGGCATCTAGCCTCCCGATCTCTCTTTTATCTGTACTTTTTAAGCTTGAGTTCTTAATGTGGTGGTGTGAGTGTCTGTTGTAATTGAATCTTGAGGTTCAGGTTGCTTTAATCAAGTCTAGTGCTGTACCTGTATTTGTTCCTTGAGAATCTTTGCAGGTTGTGTTTTCACTGGTGAGATCCCAGCATCGAAAACCTCAATTTGTCCCAAACAAAACCCCAAGCAACAACCACTAAATCAACAAACACAAATAAATGAAAAACACTACAAAATAAAATTCGGAATCAAACAACATAAAAGGGGAAAATCCCAAAAAAAATTGCAACTTTGTCAATCACTCATCCTTCAATTGGGAACTCGTATACCTGCTCAGCGTCAAAAGTGAGAAAGAACCAAAAGAAGATAGAGAGAAAGGAGAAGCCCCAGGGAGCGTGAGAGAGAGAGAGAGAGAGAGAGAGAGAGAGAGAGAGAGAGCGAGCGAGACATATATATTGGTTGTTTCTAGACATGGGCGTGGGCCGACCGGAAAACCAGCCCGGCCGGGACCGGACCGGAACCAGCTCGCCGGTTAAGTGATCCGGCGGGCCGGTTCATTGACCCATAACCGGCCCGTACTGTAGACGGGCCGGTTACGGGTTAGGATTTTCCCAACCCGTGCCCGGCGGGTTGACCCGCCTGGTCGGAACCGGGTTGGACCCGGCGGACCAGGCCGGGCCTAACCGGGTTGAGTTTTTTAATATTATTGTTATTTATTATTATTATTTTTTTTTAACTAAGTGGGTTTATTGTTATTATTTTTTTAGTAAATGCATGTTAGTCATGGGATTTAAACCCATGACCTTATTTGGACAACAAAAACCAACCACTTGAGCAATAATTTATTTTTGACATTTACTAGAAAATTATATATAGATAGATGTAGGATATGGATCAAAATATTTTACATATATATTTAATTTATAAAAAATTAAGAGACCATGTAATAAATTAAAAAAACTATATAAATCAATCTGTAAAATATCAAAGTATCAAACAATAAATTTTCATAAATATTTTTCTTTAAAAATAATTATTTTGTCAATCGTCTTTTGGCTCATAACTCATAAGCACTAAGTTTTGAGAAAGGCGACAAGCGCCAGAACCCAGGGACGAACACGTGGGGGAGCAACGCTCACCACCGAACCGTGTCCTCACCTTGCGCGAGACAGGGATCGAACTCGGGAAGCCACGCTTGACACTCGAGGCGAACACCCTACGCAAGGGACCCGATGCCAATAGACCAAATGGTCGTTGGCTCATAAGCACTAAGTCCCTACACATGCACACTCTTAAATTCTCTTAAATATGGGCACTCTTATTTGTCACATATATATTAGATTATTTTGTTTCAATTTATAAAATAAAAAATAAAATTACAAAAAATTATTTTTAAATTATGTATATTAATTTATAAAAAATATATTAGTAAAAAAAGAATATCTTTGAATAATGGTTAACATCATGAGCACACATGGCTCAACAATCATTGAGTCCGACCAAGACCTAGATGGTACTGATTAAGTAAGTGGGTGACTCGATTACACCTGTAATGAACTACGTACATGCTGATTCCTCCTCACACCCGAGGAGGATCACGTAGGCAACTTGATTCGGCATGTAAATGAATTAAGTCCAAGCCATTTATTTTCAAATTTAGTGTAATTTAAAATTTTAGTGAAATTTGGTGTAATACGTGGGGCATCTCTTATTTTTTTGGAAACTTGTGGTCTTCATGTTTGGGGTCTTAATTGATTCATTTTTTTTAGATAATTTTCTGAATTTTTCCTGAATTTTCACAAATTTTCTATATTTTTTCAAAATTTTTATGAATTTTCTGTATTTTTTTGAATTTTTTAAAATTTCTTTTTGAGGTGGGCCAACCGGGCCGGCCCGCCGGGCCAACTTGGAAGCCGGGCCGGTTCCGGGCCCGACTTCCTGTGGCTCGGACCCGCCGGGTTCTACGCCCAGCCGGGCCTGGTCCATGTCAGTGGGCCGGGCCTGCCGGGCCCGGTTAATCGGCCCGTGCCCACCTCTAGTTGTTTCCTTGAAGTAAAATGGATAAATTTTTGTAAAAAGTAAACTACGCTTTA